>NC_064818.1:83080881-83164438 GCF_023721935.1 Panthera uncia | reverse complement strand
CCTCCTTCCCTCCCTCCTTCCACCCCTTCCTTCCTTCCTTCCTTCCTTCCTTCCTTCCTTCCGTCTCGGCCCTTCCACAGTGACAGTGGACACCCCCAGCCCAAGCAGCAGCTTCCTGCAGGTAGCATTCCCACACTCCTCTTCTGGAAGCTGCTTTTCTGGATGTCCGTCTTCCCCTATTCTCCCATTTCTCCTCCTTCTCTGGCACGTGGTTCCTCTCAATCCGCCTCATACTTTCTGCCCCCAGCCTCCTGCTCAGCCAGGAGAGTGGTGGCTCCATGTGGACAAGCCTGCTGTGCCTGCACGAGGTCAGACGTGGTGTCCAGGACATGGTGACAGCCCTCACTGTGTGGCCTTCTGACCCTGGCCCAGGTGACAGAGGCACCAGGCACAGGGTGTCCATCCGTCAAGGGGACGTCCTGGAAGCCTGTCTCGCCCACACTGTTCCCCTTCCAGTGACGGCCCGGGGAAAGCGTGCTGTGGGGCCCCTAACTCCTCGGGTCCCCAGGGAACCCCAGAAGTCAGTGCAGAGCCGCCCGGACTATGACGGACCGCACTCTTGAGCCACGTGTCTGTGGAGGTGGCCACGAGGGCTGGGGCGACAAGGAGGGTAGCGGTCTGGGGACATACTATTGAGAGGGACGTATCCAGTGAGAGGGTGTGGGGGGCACCTGCCCAGATTGCTCGGGACGGTGCGGAGATTAATGACACAGAGAAGTGGGGGAAGATTTGCTATGTGATGAGCAATTCAACTTCTCTTCGTGCCCCGGAGGAAAGCCTCTCATGAATATTCATTCTATCCTTTGAGGCTTTTGGGGTCAAATTGATTTCTTTCAGATGTGTGATCACGCTGAGGTGGGCCTTAAAGCAAGAGGAAAAACACAGATTTATTTGGGTTTCATAATAAGTTGGAACTAATCTGTGACTGATCTTGGTGATTAACAGGAAAAAAATTAAATAAGCACAAAACTGAAGTTCTAGCCCACCTTTGGCCATTTGTGTGATTTTAGCCGATGACTAATGAGTTGGGCGTATATTTTAGGGTTACAGTCCCTCAGCTCTGCTGGGATTCAGACGAAGCTGGAGGAGGGGCGGGTGGAGCCCTATCTTGCTTGCCAACCCCTTGCCTCCAGAGGGAGTCTGCCCATGACCCACGGGGAGCAGGACACAACCCCCACACTTATTTTTATAAAATAGGATGTTTGCTCCATTTTCCTAGTCACGTGTTCTGGTGTGAGTTTCTACTGTTTTCCTTACTTAGTGGTTGTTCTTACAGAATCTCTCTAGCTCTCATTTATAAGCTGCACCTCCAGGACGCTCGTAAAGGCCGAAAGTGGAAACTTGAAGCAAGAAACTGCTCCCATTCTTCCTCCTCCCCTCCCTCCTCCCCTCCCTCCTCCCTGTCACCACCAACCCACTTGCTTTCTCTCTCTCTCTCTCTCAATCTAAGTCCCGAGGAGACGCCTAACGAAGGACATGGTGGCCTTCCCTACACTACAGGCGCCTGTGGCTGAGACCGCCACAGTCCGATGGCACGACACGGACTGGAACAGGCCTTACAGGACGCAGGGACCCACCCGCCACCTCCGTGTGGGTGCCCTGGCCTGCTCTGGGGTCAGGCAGCCCCCACCCCCCTCCAGGCGCAGGGGGGGCACACCCAGCCATCAGGGGTCAGCCGTGCCAGCGGCGGGCGGGGCTCGCCGCGGGCTCTCAGCAGGTGCTGGCTTTCTTCCTCCCGCCCTGTGATCCCTTTCCGTGACTATAATTAGCGTCGTATTAAAGGTAAGTCATCAAAAAGGAGTTCGGCTTCACCCACTCAAGTGCTCCAGCAGGATGGCGAAGGGAGATGAACACATCTGTTCTCGTTGCCATGGCGACTATGAAAGCAGGGGCAACGTGGGTTTCCTGCTACTCCTTACGGGTCCCCATAACCTGGAACGGACTGTGGCCTCCTAGGGGTGGCAGCCAGGCCGGCAGAGGGGCGAGCAACCCGCCCACCCCTTCACCTGCGCTAACAGAACACCCGGGCTGTGCTGGACGAGCCGCTTCTGTGCCCCAGCGGAGGCTGGGCTCACTCCCCCGGGACCCGGGTCCCTTCTGTGTCACCATCTTTCTGCAGAAGCGTGACCCCAGGCCTGCCCAGGTCCTGGGGAAGGGCGCTGTAGGCTCCTGACGACCAGCTTTGTAACACTGCTCAAGACAGGTGCACCAAACCGACACGGTGACCAGGCTAACGGGCGGGGATGGTCCAGGAGCCACAGCGACAGCCTGCAGACACTGGGCGCCCCCGTGGCCGCCTGGCCCGACTCCCCCCCACCCAGTTCTCAGGGCAGCACAGTGCAGTGGGGACCGGAAGCTTCTGGTAAGTCTTACAGTGCCAGCTTCTGAAAATGAGAAGCACTGAGGCGTTGGTCCTTCTAAATGCCACGTGCCTTTTCTCAGCGGAGAAGAGATGCTTCCTCCACTCGGGGGGTCAGTGTGAGCTTCTCAGCAGCCAGAGCGAAGCGCCCTTGCACCCCTTCCTCCCTTGGCTACTAGCCACGTGGCGGGTGGGGCAGGGGCACTGGTGAGAATCCCCTGGAAGCTCCCCTCCCGCCATGAACCCACCCTCCCTCCTGCGCAGAAGCATCCGGAAGGGAGCAGCGGAGTCGCACAGGAGACTGGACTCAGCTGCTTCTGGGAGGGGTTCCTCAGCTTCACGGTCCCTGATTCCATTCACCTGGCTGTGGGGAGGGCCACAGGGGGTCCTAGGGGTGCCTCCCCCATCAAGCACACCGACATACAACCGCAGCCCCCCGCCCCTGCCACAGCACCCTTCCTCACCCCTCCGCCGCGCCCCTCCTCCCCCTCCACCGGGTTCTTCCTCTCCTGAAGCTGCCCGACCAGTGGACCCCACTGCAGTCCTCCCTGGCGGTGCTCCCTACCTCTGCTTCCTTAATCTCAGACTGTTCTGAGATTAACAAGCCTCCGTAGCTTCTCGTGGTCTAGATTTGCCGATTCACCTGCCCACCCCAGCGAGGGGTGGCGGCTTCCTGGCACCCTGTGTGGGAGACCCCATCCTGGCTCTATCAGGGGACGTGCTGTGGTCCGTGGGTGTGGCTTTCCCGGGCCGGGGTAGCTGGGTCACCGTGCAGGGGCCAGGGTCCTCCCAGTGCTGACCTAGGGCCTGAACACGTGCTGCCCCTGTACCTCCGACTCTGACCTTCCCTGCACCTGCTCCCTGCCCCCATCTCTGTCTCTGCACATCCCGACCACTGCCCTCTGAGGCGCCCTCAGGAACACACGGCAGAGGCGTCCAGGCAGGGCAGGAAACCCCAGGCACGTCTGAGTGGAGTCCCCGCTGGCTGGCCGGATGCTAGGGAGACGCGGGGGAAAGTTTTCTCCATCTCTCTCGATCTGAAAGAGGCTCCCAGGGTGCCGAGGGGACAACGGCTTCTGGGGTGCTGGTGTGCTGACTGGGGAGGGTCCAGCGCTCTCCCAGGACAGCGAACAGTCCGGCCCCTCAAACCCCCTTTCCATTCTTTCGTTAAAAAAATGGCTCGTAATCGTTTGTCTTTCTTCTCTGCGATCATTTCTCAAAAGTGCAGGCTGGTTTCCCTTCCTGCCTCTGCCTGGGGCAAGTCCACTAAGATGAGGAGACCTCATCTTAGTCCTGGCACGGCGGGTCAGCAGGTGTCAACCAGCATTGACAAGGGGGAGCCTGCCCCCCGCCGTCCTTGTGGTTCCCCAGAGCCTGCAGTGGGAACGGGGGAAACACGGGCACTCAGGTGAGCCCCCTCAGCCCCCTTTAAACTCCACACGGGAAGTACCGCACTCACGGCCTGACAAAGTCCCGGCAACCCAGGACTCAGACCCCTCGGGGATGACAGCCAGTGACCTCACCAAGCAAGCCACCAAGAAGAGTGCTGGCCAGGAAAAGAGGGATCCACGTGGTGGAGGAGGGAGATGGGAAGGGGCCATGACGGCCGTAGTTCAAGCGCAGATTTAGGTGCTGCTCTGAATAAGCCTCCCTGAACTGTAACCGGCAAGGATCCTGGAGAAGCCACACGGGGACTGTGTGCGCTCGAGGAGCAGGGGGAGGGGAGGGGCAGGGCCCGGGCTCCAGCGGCCCTATGGTGCCACACCGGCAGGTGCACCTGCCCCGGCTGCCCCGGGTTCACTGGGATGAAGCTGGCCTGTCACAGGGACCGTGCTCACTTAGCTCCCGTCCTGCCCTCCCCGCCCTCTCCCACCCCCGTGTCTCAAGAGGGACGCGTGCCATCCATCAGTTGAACCCGAATCTTGTCTCCTGTGCTGCTTCGGGGGAACCAGACCTGGGCCCGCAGCAGCCAGCAGGGTTCGCAGACCCCGGGGATGTACGTAGGGCGTTTCTTCGATCGCATCGTCAGCACGTAAGATTCCCAGAGATGGATGCCCACGCGAAGCGCTCCCGGTGCCAGAAAGGTGAGAAGCCGACCTATCAACCCCCCACTGCGATGATGGCTGTAGACACCCCCCACCTGTTCTCTCACAAGGATGCCCCTGCGGGTCTAAAATCAGGACCCTGGAGTCTGATTAAGAACTTTGACACCATTAGCATTAATGTGCAAAATGCATCTCCATCCAAAATGCAAAGACATCTAAATTGCCCGTGAAAACGGGCATGTCCTCTTTGGAAGGTGGCCACGCTGAGCTAACGTCCCCAGGGCACAACCCCCCCCCCCCCCCCCCCAGCAGCCTCGTTATTTGCATAAATACTGGCGCATGCCCACCACTTTCTGTTCACCACAATTAACCACGCGGTGAACTCAGATCTGCGTCTCTGGAGAAGCAGCCTGCTTTTCAAAGATTTCGCTCACATTGGATCCTGGCAATCCGTTGAGGCAGCAGCCTCTGCGGAAAGTGCCTTGTCTCACGGGGTCAGTACCTGGTGGGACAGCAAAGTGACCCGGGATTGGCCACCATCCCGGTCCCAAGAAGGGCTGGGAGGGGTCCAGAATTGAAACTTTATTACAGAGCCCAGCTGGGCAGAGTCAAAGTCAGCTGCACCCAGGAGCCCCGCCCAGGTGACCGCCCCAGCCTTCTGCTTTGTCGTTGACAGGGGACCCTGTGTGCCCCTCTGTGCCCCTCCAGTGCCATACCTCCAGCCCTCGGTTCATCTGCCGTTCTTACTTTGAGACATCGGGTGCTGTCATGTTCACAGTTGATGGCTGGGGCCTCAGACGCCCTTTCTCCATCCACTCCCCATCAGGCAGGCACACACAGCTGGCTTCTGTGAGGACCGGCGTTTTCTCTCAGGCTTGTTGTGTGAACTTGTGGACTGAAAGGTGATGAGTAATGCACGTATACCAGGCACCTCTCTGACCGGGTCGGGGCATCTATAAGTGGAAGAAAACCCAAACGATGTCTTAAATTATAAGGACATTTACTCAACACGAAACCTCGAGGTCCCAGGTCCCAGCCTGGGTTTGGTGACTTTTCCCCCGTTCTTGCCATGGTATTGTTCACCCCGAAGCATTTTGCCGCATGATCCCAGACATCTCCTGCCGTCACATCTTTGTGGTAACGTCCACAACCGGGAAAGAAAGGGAAGTGGGAACAGCCCATCCAGTGGTAATTCTTGAATAAGTCAGGGAGGCAGAGCTTTCTGAAAAGCGTACCTCATACTTTATACAAAAAAAAAAACTCAAAATGGATCATGGGTCTCAATGGAGAACGGAAAGCTATAATACTTTTAGAAGAAAATATAAGAGAAATTCTTCTTGACCCGGTGCTGGGCAAAGATGTATTAGGCATGACACCCAAGGCATAATCCACACAAAAACAGACACGTGAAACTTCATCAAAAATGTTTGCTTCCATGAGAGATTATTCAACTCTGATTTTTAAAAAAAATTTTTTTAACGTTTATTTATTATTGAGAGACAGAGAGACACAGAGCGTGAGCAGGGGAGGGGCAGAGAGAGGGGGAGACACAGAATCTGAAGCAGGCTCCAGGCTCTGAGCTGTCGGCACGGAGCCCGACGCAGGGCTCGAACTCACAAACTGTGAGATCATGAACTGAGCCGAAGTTGGACGTTTAACCGACTGAGCCACCCAGGTGCCCCTTTCCGTGAGAGATTATTAAGAGAATGGAAACAGAAGCCACAGACTGGGAGAAAATACTTTGAAGTCACATATTTGACAAGACTGTCTCTAGAATATAGAAAGGATTCTCAGAGTGCCATAGTAAGAAATCAAGCAATCCCATCAAAAAAATTGGCAAAAGACTTGAGCAGACACTTAGCCAAAGACTCACAGACACCCCTTCTTTAGGGACTGGATGTTGGATACGCACGTGGAAAGATGTTTCGCGTCACCAGTCATGAGCAGTGGGTGACTTACCTCTAGGATGAACTGTCTCTACCGCCAGCTGGGACGGACAAAATAGCCAACCCCGAGGACAGCTGTGCCGACGTGGACGTGGAAGACCGGAGCCTCGGTGTGTCGCTGGTGGGAATGCAAAATGGCGCCTCCGTTCTGCAAAGTGGTGGTTTCCTGTGGGGGCCCAGCAGTCGCAGCCCTGCGTTTTCCCCCAGGAAGATGAAAGCTTGTGTGGGTACAGATTGCTGCTCACAGAGGCTCCTAATGTTCGTAGCCACCCTGAGTTTGAAACAATCCAAACGCTCTTGAGGCGGTGACTGGATAGAGAGACTGTGGCAGATCCGGACGACGGAACGTTACTCAGCAATACAGAGAGGGATGAGCTAGGAGTGCGGGCAACCCGGGCGGACCCTAGGGCTTTGGGTTGAGTGACAAACGTCAGTCTCAAGTGGTTACACATTGTACGATTCCATTTCTGTACTATCCCAGAAGTCACCCAGCTGCCCGGATGGAGAATACAGGGTGGTGGCCTGGGGTCAGCATGTGGGAGGATGTGACTGCTCAAGGGGGCTTCTGTGTCGTGGCGGGACAGCTCTGTATCCTCACTGTATGGATGGCGACTTGAATCCGTGCACGTGGTCGGTTTGCATAGGACTCTATGCCGAACATTTTTCAAGTTCTGTTATTTTAGAAGTGGGGGCGAGGCAAAGGGAGAGCGAGAGAGAATCCCAAGCAGGCTCCATACTCAGGGCAGAGCCCAACGTGGGTCTCGGTCCCACAACACTGGGATCGTGACCCAAGCCGAAATCGAGGGTCGGATGCTCAACCGACTGAGCCACCCAGTCTCCCGTAAGTGCCAAACGTTTAAAAAAGGGAGAGTCTAGGTAAAAGCAGATAAATCCAATTAGGAACTGTATTTAAGTCAACTGTATTAAACCAATGCCAACTGCCTGGTTTTGACAAATGCCCTGTGATTGTGTAAGACGCACCCTTGCGGTGAGCTGGGAGGGGTATTCAGGAGCTCGCTATGGTTTTTGCAACTTCGTGTCAGTCTTAAGCTATTTCAAATTTAATCCTGTATACTTCAAAGAAGCATTCAGCAGACTTCTGCTTCTCACCTGCTGCCCAGGTCACGTGCTGTGTCAGACCCAGCTCTGGTGTAGACGAAGCAGACTACAAGACCAACACGAACGGATCCTGATTTGATCTCCAAGCAGGCGTGTCGCTGCCCAAACCCTGTCAGGGTTATGTGATGAGAAAGGGGGGGGGGGTCACATTCTGCCGCAGGATTCCCGAGACAGAGCTCTGTGGATGAAAGGGAAAGGCTGGGGACCAGGCACCTCAGTGCCCCCTGTGTTACTGCCCTTCTGGATTGGCAGAGGGGTCTGCCTGAAACGGCCTCATTCCCTCAACAAAGATGAGGTCATTTCACGCAGCTTCGCGTTTCCCGATATCAGGTGGGACTCTGGAACTCTCTAGTACCTAAGGCCAGACCGTGATATACACAGGGACTCCAGGATGGCCCTCAAACCTCCCTCACCGTCTTCCCTCCCCAGCTGCACGGGGGCCGGGGGGCACTCCGTCCTTTGGGGGAAGCATCTCATGCCCATCTGTTCCCCTCCCTGCCCCCATCTGGAGGGCCTCCTCCGATTGTCTGCACCCTGGCCTCCTTCCAGCCCCGTCACCCCCACTTGTCCACGCCCTGGCCTCCTTCCAGCCCCGTCACCCCCACTTGTCCACACCCTGGCCTCCTTCCAGCCTTGTCACCCCCGCTTGTCCACACCCTGGCCTCCTTCCAGCCCCATCACCTGCCTGGCAGGCACGGAGAAGCTTACTGAGTCAGCACTGCTCCAGCTGTTGGACTTGTCCCAGAAACAGTGCAGGCACCCCCTGTGACTTCAGGCCGCAAGGTTGTTCCTTGAAGGGGAATAGTCTGGGTTGGGGTCACCCCAGCTCTGTGTCCTTGGGAGGTCACTTCTCATCTCTGTGCCTCTGTAAAGGGGGACAGGGACACCTGCCTCCAGAAGGCTGCCCTGAGACACAAGTGAGGCAACATTAAGTCAAGACTGTTTTCCGTAACCACCAGCTCTCTTCCTGCGTGGCCGTGGGCAAAAAGCCAGCGGCCTGCCAGGCGGGGTGCCGGCGGACCGTGTTCGCAGGCCATCCTGGAGTCCCCGTGTGTATCACTGCCATGTCCCCCCAACCTCAGAAGCCACACGGTGCCCCCAGCCTGGCCGCAGATGTCCCTGAGAATCAGCAGAGATTCCCCGGTGACCCGTGGGAGTGTCTGATGGGCAAAGAAGAAACGCAAGGGAGAGAACGCCATCTTCTAAAGCCCAAGCTGCTGCCGAGGGGTCAGGGCGCTGATTGCTTTTCGATTGTGGAAGCTCCTGGCGGAGATGAATGAGCACAGAATCAACTGTCCTCGTCCAGCGGCCGTGACACGGGTGCACCGCACAGGTGGCCTCTGCCCCGCGCCTCACCCTGCCTTTTTAGCCACACCAGCTCCTGATTCAATTTGCCGTCAACGAGCAGAGCCCAAGCAGAACGGAACAGGCAGGGCAGGGAGCATCCTTACTACTTAGAGGAGACACAAACAACAAAAATTTGACTACACAAATGCCTGTTTCCACTGAGCAGCTTTTAAATCTGAAAGTCAATACTCCAGTGTTAGAACTTTGTAAATCAATAAGAGAAGCGTAGGTGAGGAAGGCACTGAAAATGCGAAGGAGCAGAGAAAGCCACCTGTGCCTGCGCGATGTTGACAGTAATGAGCTGAGCACCCTTCCTGGACAGGAGCCAACCCGGGACACGTCCAGAAAGGGCCGAGGGTGGATTGTGCCCCTCCAGTGAGTGGAACGGAACCGAGAACGAGGAGAGACAAGAGCCCTCGCCGTCCTCCCTCCCTCGTGCCCCGGCTCCACCTGGGCTGTCCCGTCCCGACGCCTGGCTGGCAGGGGGGTGGGTGGGTGGGTGAGCGGGTGGCGAGTAAACCACAGCCTCGGGAAACGGAGATGTTGCAGGGCTGGGAATCCGGGGAGGGAATGGAAACCAAGGCGGCATTCTGGGCGGCTTATAACGGAAACGAAAGAGGGTTGTTGCTTTCTTGGAAGGAGGGCAGCGTCTCTGATCGCTCACATGTCTACACCTGAATCACAGCTTCTGTCTCAGGTTGAGTTGTACTCCTGTTTATACCAAGGCTCTGGGTACCTTTATTTAAAAAGTTTTGTTGGGGCGCCTGGGTGGCTCAGTCGGTTAAGTGTCTGAGTTCGGCTCAGGTCATGATCTCACAGCTCCTGAGTTCAAGCCCCACGTCGGGCTCTGTGCTGACAGCTCAGAGCCTGGAGTCCGCTTGGGTTTCTGTGTCTCCCTCTCTCTCTATCCCTCCCTGGCTTGCGCTCTGTTTCTCAAAAAAATGAATATACATTAAAAATTAATAAATAAATAAAAAGTTCTGTTTTCATACTTTTTCATCACTGTCACTTTATTTTTTTTTAATTTTTATTTATTTTTTAGACAGACAGAGACAGAGTGTGAGCAGGGTAGGGGCAGAGAGAGGGGGATAGAGAATCTGAAGAAGGCTCCACGCTCTGAGCTGTCAGCACAGCCCCTGACTCGGGGCTCAAAGCCACAAACCGCGAGATCATGACCTGAGCCAAAGTCGAACTCTCAACCGACTGAGCCACCCAGGCGCCCCCATCACTGTCACTTTGGACAGTACGTAAAATTGGAGCAAATTACAAGCAGCCAGGGATGCTCAGGCAGAGCGTGACCCCTCATGGGAATCCCGGCTGGTAATCCGGGATCCGTGGTCTAATCCAAGGGGGGTGTGTGAGCTGTGTCTATTGTGGGGTCAGCGTGGGGCATGTGCCCACGTGTCAGAGTCCTCCCAGCTGTCTCTCACGCATAAAAAGGAAATGTGACACCCCTGCAAACACAGCTGTGCAATGGTTTTTCCACACGCACATTCCTGTGAGGGCAAATTCGGTGCCAGTCAGGCGCTCTGCCCAAGCTGGGGGAGAGCGCTGGCTCTGTGGGCTCGGCCCCTGGAGGCCGGGCGGCACGGCCTGGGCTGTGTCGGCTGCGGGCCCCGCAGCCGCCCACAGAAGGGCCCAGAAATCGAGCGGCCGGGCTCCTGGTCTGGCGCTCCCTGGCCCCACGTCAGAAGCCCGCGCAGTCAGGTCAGAAGTCTCTTCCGTCAGCTTCCTTCTTACGACAGCCGAGGGGTGGTTTCTCCTCAGCGCCGGCCGCACGGATTTCTAACGGCCTTTCTGGTCTCTGAAAAATCAAGGGCCCGCCAAGTCTCGCCTCGTCCGTGGGACGGCCTCCCCAGGTCCATGCAGCTCCTAGCTGTCCTGAGGTCAGCTCAGGAGGCCCGTCCTCAAAATGCACGTGTGATTTCATGGTTTGAGCCGATGGCAAGGGCCAAAGCACTCATTTCTTTTTCAATCAGGTGGATTCGGACCTATTTTCCTGGAACTTAGGTCTCTTCAGGCAGCCACACGGCGGGGGACTTGCGTGCCCACACGAGGCCGTGCCGGAGCCAGAGGCTGGTTCTCTGATGGCTGGTTCTCTGATCTCTCTTGAGGGGCCTCCCGCCCGCACGCGCCCCTGCACAGTCACTGGGTGATACCCGTGGGTACATGGGCTCCACGTGCAGACCCCACAGCCTGCCCCCACCCCGGGATGCGCTGAGCACTGGCCTCGCCCTCCCTTCCCCCCACCCGGCAGCTGTCCTCCTCAGCTGCCAGCAGCAATACGGTCCGGAAAGTCAAAGTTGAGGCGGATCCCGTCACCCCTGTCTCCACACAGCTTTACATCCCGCTGGTCATGAGCCCTGGGCAAGGAAACGAGAAAAAAACCTCACTTAGAATGGTTCTCAGTAGCTTCGCCACCTGGGCTGTGCCGTGGCCTGACCCGGATGGCGGCCCCCCCGGAGTCCCCAGTGCGGAGAGTGGGTTCTCTCTGCTCGTCCGCTTCTTCCAGGAACCGGGTCCTGAGGTGAGACGGGCTGGACAGCCCCTCCCTTGGAGCCTTGGGCTGTTGAGCTCTGACCAGAAAGACCCACCTGCAAACTTGTGTCATCCGTGGAGGCTCTTATGCTTTGTTGTTCAAACCAGGGCACTTGAGAGAGAGAACCGGGGCTGGGGATCTTCACGGTGGCACACGGGGCGTCACAGTGGAGCCTCCTGGAGCCAGCACGCGGGGTGACCCTGTCGTAAAGCCACAGCCCAGGCCCTGGCCCCGGTGTTTGGGCATTGGGCGGGTGTGGCAGTGACAGATGAGTGGCTCGGGCAATCCAGCGTCCCGTGGGGCCCCTGGCAACAAGGCAGATGACAGGTAAGAGGGCACAGTAGCTGTAAAGTTTGGGAAGGAAATCCAAACAGCTTCCCGTAAATTAGCCTGTGTGGAAACTCCCCAAGGGCTGTGCACGCCAGGCCGAGGACAGTCCTGCACACTGGCTCTCATCCCGCCGGCCCGCAAAACCCGCGGGCCGTGCGTGGTGCGGGTGACGCCGGGGGGTGGGCCGGAGCAGGTCCCTCCAGGAGGAAAGCATTCGGAGTGTCTGATTTTTCTGTCCACCCAACCAAGGCTGCTCCAACAGGGCCAGCCTCTGCCCAGCACGTCCGTAAAGCGGTCGACGGCCCCACATGCCGTGAAGGGCGTTCGGCTCCGTAGGATGTTCTGAGCTGCTGAGCGTTAGAGAAATTCCCCGTCCCGTGGAGCTGGGGCCAGTCCTGCCTCAGGGGCATCACAGCCCCGTCCTGGACAAGCTGCTCCTGGTCTCACGTCCCATCCGGACTCCCTTGACGGTGGCTCCTTACCTCCAGGCGACGAGGCCGCCCTCCTGACCCTGACAGGGGGCCCGCAGGTGCAACCCCAGCCTTGCAGGACAGCCCCGCCCCGCCCCCCTCCCTCACTCCGGGACGGGCACACGTTGGGGGATGGGGACGGATGGCTGCACCTGCCCTGCTCTTTCCCTGCTGTGGGCGGGATGGATTCCATTATGTGCCATTAAGCCTCATGTGCTAACATCACACTAATGCAAGCTAACGGTGTCTGAATCTGTCCTTTCCCTGAAATGCTTCCTAAATGATAGGCTGTGGGCGGGGGCGGAGTGCAAGGGGTGAGATTCACAGCATTTGGTGCCAAGTTTAAAAAACGATATTTGGGGGAGTAGTGTCACCCGATGAGCTTTTAGAGTGACTTATTGGATATGACAGTCTCCACATACACCATCCTGAGTCCCAGGGCAGCCAGTTAGGGCTGCTGCACGGCCGGGGCCCAGAGAAGGTGATGGGTGTGATGCTGGGCACAGGCGAGGGACCGTCCTGCATCTGGAGCCTGTTGTCCGGTAAGACCCTCCTCAGGGGGCGGGGACAGCCCCGTGGGGAAGAACCATGGTAGGCACTTTCTCCATCCGGTGCCCCTTTGTGGGTCCATTCGCCAGGCTGACCCTCTGGGGGGTGTCTCGGGGTCCCCGGTTACTGGCAACCACCCTCCAGAGAACATTCTCATTCTCTGGGAAAATCGCTCTCCAGCTCCAGGGCTGGGAACCACTGGGGGTGCAGAACAGAAACCACAGCTTCCCTTGGAGGCTCCTCTCAGGATCCCACCTCCGAAGACCCTCCCCCCTCGTAGGGATATATTCCGCTCTCCTCTGGGGTCCCCGGCACTTCCCGTGATCTGCCTGAGACATCTGCCTTATCCTGCCCTGTCTCGGACGGGGAGGGCAACCATGAACTTTGCTCGCCCTGCCCTATGGGCTCCTTCAGGGCTCGTGCTGTGGCGTCCCCGGTGGTCCTTCCCAGCCGGGCCACTGTGTGAAATGCATGTGCTGATTTACATGACACCCACTTCCCTTCTGCTCCTAAGAATGTCCGTCCAACTTCACCCTCGGTGAGCACAGAACAAACGCCCTCCCTGGGTCTGAGTGCCCCCCCTCCCTCGGACTGGCCCTGTGCTCGCGTGGAGACTTTCCTTCTCTTCCAGGGAAGTGGGGAGGTGGGTACCGGCTCTAGTGGGTTTATGGCACGGCTGGGTTTCCTCGCGGAGGTGAGCTAATGCAGGGGACAGGTGACCGGCTGCTCCCACTAGAGCCCTTTGTGTTGGGCCCTCCTAAAGCAAGTGTCTCCGGCCCAGGAATGGCCTGAGGGGAGGCTCTGGCTGATGGGACAGCTCAGGAAAAAGTGTGCCCCTCAGGCTGCCCCATGCAGGCCCCGATGTCCTCCCGGGGCCCCCTCCCCCCAGCCCCGTCCTGCCCACATCAGCACAGCCCGTTTCTGGAGCCGCCTTTGGTCCCACTGCGCCTTCTCAACAGGGGCGACGGGGCCACAGGATATGCTCTTGGGGAACAAGGAAACTCTTCTCACTTCATACATGGCGCAGACACCCAGAGCTCACACACAGACGCACCACGTCTGCTGTAGTCACATCTCCAGGGACACGTCAGGAATGTCCCAGACGTCTCCTGGGGGCTGATGTCAGGGTCATGTGACAGTCAAGCTAGGACGGTCCTGGACTCGACGTGTGCCTTCGAACAGCGACGGGCAGAGGAAAGGCACAGAAAGGAGGGCGCGAAGGCCCAGCGGGAGAAGGCTGAAGGGAAACAGAGTGGTGCAGCCGGTCCCGGTCAGGACAGTGCGGCCGTGGCTCCCAGACCGGGACAAGGACTGGGGCGCAATGCCCCGGGGGCCCCAGAATCACTGTCACCACAGATGCACAGGAGCTTCCCTGACCCGGGAGAACAGGGGACGTGCAGCGTGGGGAAGCGTGACTCCAGCCGTGGACGAGGCACAGGGAGCCGAAGCCTAACGTGGGAGGACAGTGGCTACTGTGCAGCATGTCAGTGGTTTTGTGACACCACAGCCACGGGCACGGAATCGTCAAAATCAAGGTCGCGAACAGCGTGAAGGGCAGTAAGTGCTTTGTGCTAGGCCTGAGACCCCCAAGTGCTCTCTCCAGTGACCCAAATAAACCCGGCGTCCCCCTGGGGCCAGCCTGGCTCTCGGGGGCTCCTTCCCCAAGGACCAGCCACACCCTCCAGGCCTGTCGGGGTCGGGAACGTGGGCCTGAGTGAGCCGGTCCTACGGCGCGTAAACAGGAGTCCTGGCCGGACAGGGAGCTGCCTTTGCTTGGGGGACCACCTCAGGACATGTGTCCCAGGCCCCACACAGGTGAGCTGCCCCTGGCTCAGGACCGGCTCCTGAATGGGGACAGACACACCTGACCTCTCCCATGTGTCCCGGGTCCCCGCCCAGGGCCTCTACCCCATAGCTTACTGCACTCACCAAAGGGACAGACGCCCCTTCATCCTCAAACATCCCACCTGAAGCCGCTGGGCCACTGGTGGCACTTTGGGGTCTCAGCAGACGGTGCCCTGGCTGGACAGAGGGCTCAGACACCGGCCCACGCTGAGGGTGGCTGCCCTTTCCCCCGGGGGGAATGTGGCCTCGTCGCCCACGCCCAGGACAGGCTGCGTGTGCCAAGTGTTGCTGTAAGCGACAACGTGACATTCCTTCCAAGCCCCTGTTCTCGGCTCCCAGGGACACCCTGCAAAGGAGACAGTGGGGGTGTATTAGCTCTCGCACCGTAAATAAGAAGCTGCTGGGGTTTGAGAAACTACAAAGCAACCACTTGGGGTCTTTTTGCTGAGTAGCAAGCACGGGGCAGGACTATCTGGAGGCGGAGCGGGCTTTTGGGCCGTTTGCTGCGGCTGTGTTGGCATTCGGCTCTCAGGAAAGGACAGGAGAGCGCTGTCCCCACAACGAGCACCTCCTCTGTATCGCGAACACGCTCGGACGCCCATCAGGTCGGGGACACAGCCCACAGCCGCGCCGGCCCTGCCGGCTCCGAAGGGAGTGCATGGTCCCACAATGGCAGTTAAGACGGGGCTGCAGGGGACCTGGAGCTCAAGTCTGCACCCTGGGTGAGGGGCGTCTCCCCCTCGAAAGCTGCAAACACCCGCGTGTTTGTTCGTTTTAAGTGATCAGGTACAAATAATGGCAGCGGACCCAAAATGCAAGAGGGTGCATGTTCAGCGGATTGCTTCGGGAGGAAAATAAGAGGAACGGTCTGCCAGTTGGCACTGAGCCAGCACCGATTTGCTTCAGCACTTTGCTCAGCAAAGGTGTTGAGTTAACGTCTTCCAGGGGCCGTGCACAGACCCAAGGCAGCACGGGCCCCGTGTCTCCTTCTGGTGGCGAGGTCGAGGAACCAGATGGCCTTCACGTCACCACGTTTCTGTGCCTCCGGGGCTCAGTACCTACGGAGACCAGACACGCCAGTGTTTGATTTGACTCCCCCCCCCCCCGCCCCCCGCCACCAACTCCTGGTTCTTTTCCTTCTAGGCCCAAATCTCTGAAACCAAAGCTCTTTTCAGACACTCAGCTGGGCGAGTCTCCATGCTGCTTGGGGCCTGCCCGTTGGGACAGGGGCAGTCGGGACTCTCCAGATCAATGACTGGGTGCCATTGGAAGTCAAAATACGAGCAGCACTCCAGCCAGATGGGCTCCGTCTGTCCTCTACACACATCAAAGCCACAGTTCCCGCTGTGCCCACCTAGTGCTTTCCCGTCTCCCTTTTGTGCAGCCAATCTGCCTCGTTCTTTACGTCCCAGGCCCTCCCCACCTGCTCCAGCCCACATGCAGGAGAGGAGTCCCTCCTTTCGGCCGACTCGGGGGTGTCTGCATTCTTCTGTGCCCTGGGACCTGCCCGTCACACCTCGGATGGGAACTGACTCGACACTTCAGGTGTGTGTCTGGCACCAACAGGTAGTCAAGCCAGAGGTCAGGGGGGTTGACAGTTGGCGGGTAGGGAGATAAATAGACATAGAAATAGATATAAATATTTTTTTTAATGTTTATTTATTTTTGAGACAGAGAGAGGCAGAGCATGACTGGGGGAGGGTCAGAGAGAGAGGGAGACACAGAATCCGAAGCAGGCCCCAGGATCCGAGCTGTCAGCACAGAGCCTGATGCGGGGCTTGAACTCACGGACCGTGAGATCATGACCTGAGCCGAAGTCGGACGCTTAACCGACTGAGCCACCCAGGCACCCCGATATAAATATATTTAAACGTTGCCTCAACCTTATGCAGGGGGGACATGCCAAGAAAATGCCTGTCACGTGAACAAGCAGGAGAGTCAGGTGCAAGAAGGGTTGTGATCAGAGAATTGTTTCGGGTCCGTTTTCACAAACTTTATCTCCCAACTCCTAAACATCATGTTGAGTATTTTCCAGTTTGCCTTCTAATCTCACAAAGTGACAATTTAGGGATAAATGTGAGAATCCACACAAAGGAAATGACCGAACAACTAAGAAAATTCCACCACCCCCGAACGATTCTCATCATGGTGCCAACCATGCGTTTTGTAGCGTAAATATTTTTGCGTGATACCTAATTATATTTGCAGTTGCAGAAAAATGATTCATTTCCTATATCCTAACCTGTTACCGATTGTCTGTCCAAACGGTCCGCGTGCCTGGGTCTGGCCGCTCAGAATCGGGTGCTCTTCCTGATTCCCTCAAGGGAATGTTCCAGAACCCCTGCTGTCCAGACTCTCCTTCCCCCAGGGGAGCAAGCTTCACACTCTCCGAGGTCTTGGTGAGACTGTTGACCAGGGACCACAGTCTGTGGAGAGCCAGGGTGACCGGGGTCAGGCCAAGCAGGCTCCCACCCACGGCCACCATGATGGCAGGGATAGGATTTGGCCAGAGCAGGTCCTGCCACCTGGACCTGGTTCCAGCTCCTGCTCCTGGCATCGGTCAGGCCTGAGGTCAACCCATCACCAGTGCGGTGAGCCCCAGAGTCCATTCTACACATCCCAGTTTTTCTTCCGTTATCCAAAGGAAGCTTCCATTGCGTCCAAGCGAAGAAAGCCCACCTGTTGTCGAACACCCTCCATCACCTGCATTATCTTAAACCACGGCTGAACGAGTCCCCTTTTAAATACTCATTTGTTAAATCTTGGGCAGAAAATAACCTTAAAATAAGAAAAGCATGTCATAGGCCATGTGCCTTAACATTTGTAAAATATGAACTCTAAAAAGCCTCACTTGTACCATGTAAGTAATTTCTAAATTTATATAATTTTAGAATATTTCCTGACTTGTCTGTATAAAGTAATTACCACATGTATAAAATAAAATTGCCTGTAGAATCAATTAATAGAATTTAAGTGATTACATGGTTTGAAGATATAAAATTATTTTTGTAAAAGAAAACTGAATTGTATCATTTGCTTATAGAATAAAGTGGATTGAAATAATCTCCCACTGGAGACTCCTGGGGGGGCTCAGTCGGTTGGGCGTCCGACTTCAGCTCAGGTCACGATCTTACAGCTCGTGGGTTCGAGCCCCGCGTCAGGCTCTGTGCTGACAGCTCGGAGCCTGGACCCTGCTTCGGATTCTGTGTGTATCTCTCTCTCTGCCCCTCTTTCACTCGTACTCTGTCTCTCTCTCTCAAAAATAAATAAACATTAAAAACGTTTTAATAAAAAAAAAAGAAATACTCTCCTGCTAATTAGCTGAGGGCAGCCGCTGACCCCATGTCTCCACTTAGCAGTGGCCGCTCACTTAACGGGGCCACTGTGTGGGCTCCGAGACTCTAGATCCATCCTGTCCTGGACCCCAGCGAACCTGAGATGTAGGAGTAGAGCAGCTTGGGGACAGCCGTCGACAGGCAGCCGATGCCCCGTGATGACACCGGGTGAGCCGACGGCACGGTGGTCCAAGCACTTGGAGGTGGGCAGGTGCTGGCAGCCCGGGGCCAGTGCAGCCTGACGGAGGCAGCTTCCAGAAGCCAGGGCGGCAGACGGACAACTAGAACCAGGTCCGTACAGTGACCAGTGACGAGGCTCAGGAAGTTCAGCTCGGGTACTGGCCCAGTCTGTTCCGCCTGTTACCGCAAAACACCACAGAGTCGGGGCTTATAAACAGTGCCCGTACATGGTTCACAGTCCTGGGGGCTGGAAGTCCAAGATGAAGGCACCAGCAGGGCGGGGGGTGGGGCTTCCTGATTCATGGCCCGCCCCTTCTTACTGGGACCTCACGCGGAGGGCAAGTGAGCGAGCTCTCTGGGGCCTCTCTTCTAAAGTCACCAACCCTAACAGCAGGCTCCACACTCACGACTTAATCACCCCAAGGGCCCCCCTCCGGACACCCCCACTTTGGGGACAGGGTTTCAGCACAGGGATTTTGAGGGAACACGAACATGAAGACCGCAGCAGATGGAGTCTGACCACTGTGGCCCCGGGAGCAGGTGTCTCCCGGACGGATTTTGTTCGTACGGCAAAAGCTCTGCTGCTCAGAATCAGGGGGTGACTTGGTCCTTCGGAGGGACCGCAAGAGACTTCATAGGCTTGAGTTTGGATGTTGAAAATGATCATGTTGAAAATTTTCAAAACCAATAGATTTTTAAATATCACCAGTTACTTAGAATTGGAATTTCCACACCTTTTCCATTCACATGAGCTATTTAATCCCAGTAACGACACCACGAGGTATCACCAGTATGATCCTTACCTTACGGACAAGGGTCTGTCCTCAGACACATAAATTGTTATAGACAGTATCTTGCCGGCCAAAGAGAAAAGCACCGTTTCTGACCAGAGGAAACATGTCTCAGAAATTCATCCACATTTTGTTTGCGGTCCCGGTGCAGCGCCCTGACTCACACACACAAATCACTCCATCTTCCCATTTATTCTGTTCTTCTTTCTCCCCAAGCTAAGACTCCTTGCGTCCTCCAGTTTCCAAGTCACTTGTATTGGCAGCTTGGTATACGAAGAAATAAATAATATTTCTTGGGAGAAAATTATGTTTGAAAATAATTAAAGATGATTATCTCCTGGGTGACTACAAATGAGGTTTACTTTGCCCACAATGTCATCCTGAGGGCTCGACGCACCGCCTCAGGGTCCAAAACCCTGAAGAAGACGATTCCCAAAGCGGAAATAAAAACCAAACAAACAACAACAAAAAACCCTTTCCAAGGTTGGTAAGAATGGTCTGCGAGAGGATATCATTGATTCAGGTTCCTCTTCCTCTCTGCTGACAATGCTGTAGGAGGAAGGAGGGCAGAAGGACTCTGTCCTTGGAGTTTACAAAGCCTTAGAATATAAAAGATACTCCAGTCCCTGTGGCATTAATAACGGACACAGGGGTGAAATGGAGGGGTCTGCAGTGGGTGTATTTAGGGGCGGGAGCAGGGTCTCCGATTTCAGAGCACGTCATCTTACAGCTTAGGGATGGGGATGTGTTACAAAATCACCTGTCACCACCATTGCTCTGCTAGAAAAGAGAATCCAACTTTACGCTTAAGGTGAGAAAAACAACGCTTTCAGAGATGCCCAAAGGATGTCTGGTTTGGAGAGGTGTGTGCTTCCTGCTCACAGAGCTTAGGATTCCTCCAGGGGACCCACTGACGCCCCCGGGTCCCACCTGCGGCCCTGACCGGCGGACCCTTCTGGAAGGCCGTTCTCCTTGCTCTCCACTCACTGGTACTGGAGCTGCTCATCCAGCAGCTTGAAAGACGCAGATTCCCAGTCTGGTCTGGGGGCCCCAGACCACAGGGCAACTCCCGGCTCCCAGGCCACCCCACCGTCCCCCAACTCACCAATACTCCTCTGTCCTGGAGTCCGTGGCTGTCCTGGAGATCTCCCCCCACACACTGAGCAAAGATGCAAGTCAGTCAATGGTTTTATCTTCTGCCCGAACAACGCGGAGTCCTTAAAACACTTGCACTCTGACCACTGCCCCATTTGTATGCTGCTGCTCTCCAGCGGTCCAGGTCTGTGAGGCTGCCAGAAATCGAGCTTTTCTGTTAAGTTCACACCGTCCATTTTTATTTAGATCTGATGACATTTGCCAGTCTTGTCGCACAGCATTCCCTGCTGCTTTCCAGACCATCCTTCGGAGGTCATTTGGTCCTTCCTCCCCTTGAAGGACGTGTTTTGGGATTCCCTACGGCACGGCTCAAGGGGGCAGAATTTCCTGGTTTTATCCCTCTGAAAATAGTTGTTATTTCAATATGGTTTTTCCAAACAATGAATTTTCTGTGTCTACAATATTTGTTTTTTCCCCCTCAACACTTTGAAGACATTCCCCACTTTCTTGTGGATTCCATTCTTGCAATTGTGAAAACGGCCATCAATCTTACTTTTTTCCCTTTGTGGTGTTTCTCTGACTGCTTTTAAGATTTGCTCTTTAATTAATTTGCTGAGGCTTCACTCAGCTGTGACTTGATGGGGAGATATATACATTACATTATATATGTGTATTGTGTGCCTATATATATATTACAATATGTATTACATATATATTACATACATACATACATATCACATACATACATTATATACATACATATATAATATACATGCACATTACATATATATTACATGCATATAATGTATATATATATAACATATTATATATATATATGTATATATATAATTTTTCAGTTACCCTACTTTGAAAATACTTGGTTCCCATGACTTCATAATACTTTGGAGAAGATGTTAGTTGGTACCTCTTTAGTCGTAGATAATATAAGCTGCTGTCTCCCAGATAGCCTTCCTCATTCCGTCAATCACCGCCTTCTGGAGCTCTGAGCACCCTTGTTTCTGAACTTCCTGCTCGTCTCTTCTCTCCACACTTTCTGGTCCTTTGTCTTCCGTGTCCGTTCCGTGTAACCTCTTGGATCCCTTTTCCAGGTCACTAAATGTTCTCTTTACTCATTTCCTTTTTATCGTTTGATTCATTTGCCGAGTTTTAAATATTCATATTTTTAAAAATCGCCTGATGTTCTGTTGAGCTAGTTCTCCAACTTGCCTCGCCATTTGTAATTTTTTACAATTTCTTGCTCAAGTATTCAGTGCCTCCTGTCTTTATGTTTACTATTTTAAACAAATAAAACACATCAGATTTCACCTGGTTTTCGATAATTCCATCATCTGCAAGCTTTGCAAATGTACTTCCCTGATCTTTTTCATTTGAGAGCTCCTACTCGTGATGTTTGTGCAATTTATACTTTTTATCTGGTTACCGTAAGCTCGTGTTTGATAGAGCCCTACCGCGAGAATCCTTAGTGGCCTGGATCGAAGGCGTGTTGCCCCAGGCAGTTTACATCTGTTTACCGACAGACACTTGGAATCACCACTAAACTGAAACCACTTTTAAGTAGATCTTTAACTGAAGATGTTTTTGGACCATCTCTAAATAGCATGCGTTCAAGGCCAGTAACATATATGCAGGTAGTGTAGGTGCTGTGTGGGTTTTTTATATTCTTTTCTGGAAGAGTGACTTTTTTTTTTTTTTTTCTAGTTAATTCTTCTACAGAAATCATAGCCATTTTAGTTCCTGGCTTTCTTTTTTTAAAAATTTTTTAAATGTTTATTTATTTTTTGAGGGAAAGAGAGAGAGAGAGCATGAGCGGCGGAAGGGCAGAGAGAGAGAGGGAGACACAGAATCCGAAGTGGACTCCAGCTCTGACGTGTCAGCACAGAGCCCGACGCGGGGCTCGAACTCACGGACAGCGAGATCATGACCTGAGCTGAAGTCTGAGCCACCCAGACGCCCCTTAGTTCCTGGCTTTCTGAAGGAGGCTCCCATCAGATTCGTCCTGTGGGTTGCCTTCTGTCCGTCGTCTCCTATGCTCAAGGTCACCGGGGCTGGCCCATGTTGTCCAGCAGCCGTGGCCTCAAAGGTGACTTGTTTCTCTGATTTCCTGCTTCCCTCAGCGTCTGCCTCCGAGGCTCCTCTTCACTTCTTTGCCAACCCAGTGACGTGCATCGGGAGGTTTGTTTATTCACAGGGTGTCCGGCACGGTCGGTCGTGCCGAACGGAGGAGCTGAGCTGGTCTGCAGTGTTCCGCCCAGATGCGCCCGTGAGTGCCTGTGCTGGTCCAGTGTGAGCTAGAAGGGGCCTGGCGCGTCCGTCTCGGGGCAGCCGGACGCCGAGCCTCCCTGGTGGAGCCGTGCTTGCCTCCAGAACCATCGCCGTCCGCCACCACTGGTGCCACACGTGGGGTCCCTGATCTCGCCCAGAAACGCACACGTTCTTTTCCTCTTCACCCACGGACACATCACCATGCATGTAAAGTGGAGCCAGGGAGTCTGGTCTACTGGAGAAAACAGAACAACAGATCACTGTAGCACCGTGTTGTGATTTTTAAAAGGGTGCGTGTCGGGTGCCGGGAAGACAAAGCAAAGAAAAAATCACACTGGCCAAGGAGAACTTTACCGGAGCTTCAGGCCAAGGAATCAGGGAAAGGGTCGCTCTTGTTCCTCAGAGAGGTCCTTACCCCTCGCCGGCCACCCCATCAGCTCTCCCTCGATGGAGTCACTGACTGCCGAGGAAACGAAGATCTTATCTCACCCCAGAGGCAAAATGGTGTAGTGGGGAAGGCCGTGGGCTCTTGAGCCAGAGTGCCAGGGTTCAAGTCCTAGCCCTGTGACCTCAGGAAGGTTGGTTAATCTCCCCCGCCTGCATTGAATGCACCATAGGTCCTCCCCACATCCATTCTGCTTTGTCTGTGGTTGGACCAGGTAGGCTGGACCCGCAAGCAAAACTCACCCCTGTCAAGGCCAGTGTGGCGGTGAACCCCCTGCTGGTTGCTTTTTGTTGTTTTCCTGTTTACCCCCCTCTTGCCATCCTGGGATGACACCCCTCAGCTATGGATGAGCACATACATTGTGTCTTAGGTTCTGTGTTCTGAGAAGCCTGGGTTCAGAGAGAGTGTCGTGTTTCTCCTTTGGAATTTAGAGTTTTTACCATATAAGAAAGTTGTGGTATTAAATAAATTATTTCTTAAACAACTTCCTTTGTACGTAGTAGGTGGGGCTCTGTGAGAGTTAGCTTTTACTAGAACATGTAGCCCTTTCCTTCAGTTATATTTTTATTCACTTTTATAGTATTACAAGCACCTGTAAATCCACTATTCAAAACAAAAAATAATATCTTGACCAAAAAAAAAAATGTCTACTTCTGACCAACAGGGGCTTCATTCCCTCCTTGCCTCCTTCCCCCGGAAGTAAACATCAACCCCAAACTCATCGATCCTTTGTTTTCCACTGCATATATTTTTCCTAAAATTATGTTTTGTGTTCATTATTTTAACTTTATAAAAATGGTATCTTCCTGCATGTAACTTTGTGGGACTTAAGTGTTCACTTACTATTGTCTTGCTAAGATTAAGCATCATCACGTGTCTTCCCCTCAACTGTTAGAAAACGGCTCACTGTCTGTCGATACCACAGCTTACTCATCGTTTTACTACCGGCGGGCCTCTGGCTCGTGCCCAGGATGTCGCTGTTGTCAGTGGCGCTTCGCAGAGCATGCTAATGTGTGTGTCCAGGTGTTCGCAGGCGGGACTTCCCCAGGGGTGTTTATCTGGGAGGGAAATGTCTGTGGAGGAGAGCATATGAATGTTTGACTCTAGGAGATAACACCAAACCGTTTTCCAAAATAATTATACTAATTAATACCCCACCAGCATTAGATGGGAAGTCCTGTGGACCCAACTCCTTCCACACCTGCTACTGCGTTTCCCCGGTGTTGAGCATCGTCTCGTGTGTTTATCAGCCAGGGAGCCTTTCCCGTCGCGGAAGGGGGGCAGGGACCATGCTCTCTGCACCTCTCTGCGGGCAAAGTCGCTCCGATGACCGTCTGGGTGCTCTGGCAGGCAGCACAAACGATGCAAGCAAAAAGGGCTTTTCACATGGTTCTGAGCAACGCACAAAATGGGCATTGCGTGAAATTTGCACTAAGCCCTGTGTGAAAGCCTCACATTCAAAAATGAACGAAGTGGTCCCTCCCAGAATCACAATGTAGCTCGAATTCTCTCCATGTATTGAAGCAAGGCCGTTGGTCCCAGGATTTAATACAAACCCTCGGGCCGAGTCTGCGTGATCCGGGACCCGTGAGGATGCTGCAGGGTGTAGCCGCACCACCCTGTGACCTTGAGCAAACCTCTGCGCACCTCTCAGCCTCAGTTTACCCTCTCCACGTGTCACGTCTACTCTTCCTGCTGCTGGAGGACCAGATGAGGCCATGGACAACACCGTTCTTCGTGAGCTGTGACTCCCTCCTCCAGCACCCACACTTCTGTGACATCAGCTGGGACAGGGCACTTTGCAGGGCGCAGTTAACCGGCCGCACAGTGCGTGGGAAGAACACGTCTGGATCACGGAGTGAGTTCCGGCCGGGTGGGGTCGCCATTGCCCCCTTGCCCTGACTCCAAGCGCCCCGTGAATTCGCGGCAGATGCCCTCTGGGGCTGGGGCCCTGGGAAAGGGGGTTTGTTCACTGCTCCCCCACAGGAGCACCCACCTGATTCGGTGAGACTAGAACGTGACGCCTTCAAGGCCTTGGCAGGGGCTCAGCGCTCTTTCTCTGGAGCATGAACCTGATTTCCCTCCTCGTGGCTGGCAGCACAAAACAGACCCTTAAATAGCCATAAATATCGAATTATTTTTGGTCTGTTCATTTATCACAAAACTTCTGATTTAGACGTGTTACTTTGTGAGTCTGTTACGTGTTTCACTTCCAGCATATATAAACTATCCATATCTGAGCACCTCAAGGTCAGTGCACAGGCAATTTAACTTCATAACTAAATAACATATTGATTAATGCAAAGAAAGCAATCTTTCTCAGAACGGGTTCTTATTTCTTCAGGATAGATGGCCAGGACACATGGAATTTTCTGCTAGGCTGGCAGAGAACGGGTCCGGCAGGAGGAAAGGGATATTAACAAAAAGATCCTTTAGCACAAATTTGCTAGGCAAGAAGCATCTGGAACGAATGGTGGATTGCCCAAGTGCAGAGAATCCAGGGGCTTCGTCAGAATGTAGGTCTCTGGTCTTGATCCTGGTCCTCAAAACGGGGGCCCAGCTGATGTGACAAGATGTAGAACCACTTATGAACGGCAACGGTCGCACCGGGGAGCTCTCTTAGCCCCCTTCTCCAGGGACATAATCTGAAAGTCACAACCTTCTGTGGCAAGAAAGAGGGGCTTTGTGATGTGTCTCCTGACACTTCCTGCCCCCCGGGGTGGGGGCAGAGACAAGCCCTGCCTCCGCCGGTACCCACAGCATCACGTCACCATAGGACACCTGAGGGACGTGACCAGCAGCTGGGCTACTGAGACTAAAAAGATGTTCTGTTCAATGTACTTCCTTCAAACTTGACTGTGAGACCTGATTACATTTTTGTGCAAAGCCAGGACGCCAACGGCTGTGGTGTGGCCGGGCTGCCCCCTCCGAGAGTTTCTGGAGGCCTTCATGAGAAAGAAAGAAGTCACCACTGTAAATCTACTGGACTCAAATAGCTTAACAGGCAGAATCTGGATTTCCACCAAATGCTTCTCCAGAATTCACTCCCTGCTGGTGTCTATCTTGTGTCCAATAAGGGAAGACAAGACCGCTTGTATTTCTCTTTTCTTTCTCGCGCAGAGCCAGCGAGGACACGGCTTTATAGTCTGAACACCGAGGAAAGCTTCTCGCCGGGCGTGGGGTTCACCCCAGGACTGTCCAGGCCAGAGCCCTCTCCCCCCAGTGCAGTGCCCTGCGGATCCCGCGGGCACGCTCTGTGTGCAGGGGCGCTTGGGGCCACATTGTGCCGAGAAGGGCAGTGCTGGGGAGGGGGGTCAGGACCCCCGTCCCCCACATCCGCCCACACACGCACCTCCAGCCGGCTCTGAGCCTCTGGGGCCAGCAGCCCCGGGAAGGATGTGAAGATTCAAGCAGAGGACTCGCTGTAGGCAGCCAGAAACCAGAGGCTTCAAAGCCTCGATCAACACCATCAAAGCCCTTCTAGACTCCGTAATTCCAGGGGAGGGAAGCGTGGTTTATAGGGGAGGACACCATGTTACAACGAGTTAGGATACATGAGTTTTGTGCCGCTCTGCACAAAGTAGAGGAGACAGGTCTGCCCCAGAAGGCACAGGGACAACAGGATTAAGGGTTCCTTTTGATGGCGCACAGGGCTCCGGGGATCAATGGTGTAGAAGCTCGGCAGCTGGAGTCAAGGAAGGGGCCACAACAGGTCGCGTCCCCCGCGAGCCTTAAACGTGACCACGTCCCGCAGACTGTACCCTGAGCCAGCATCAGAAACCCTGGAGGGCCCCGGTGTGGTCACTTTGTGGAGTCCTGCCTGGGGGACCGGTGCTCGTACACCCCTTGCTGCTTCTGTTTCCTGCCTGTGTCAGACGCGGTCCCTCGGGGCCCACGGGTGCAGTCTGGCGGACAGAGAAGAGGAAGGATGCCACCCACCTTTGTTCTCTGCCCATCTGCTCACGGATTAAACCTGGTCTTCAGGTTGCCCCTGAGTGGCAAGAGGCGGGCACAGCTTCTACGCAACCCTCATTTCTGCAGTTACTCGCCGGCCGGCGTGCCTTCCCGGGCAAAATCCACGTCCCTCCACTCTGCCTCCCGCTCTCTGACTACCCAGCCCGACGGAAGCCAGTTGTGAGGCCGTCCAGCACGGCACCGCACATTGTCCTGTCTCCGTGGGGACGTTATCTCCGGGTGCGATGCCCCTGTTTTCTGGGGGTTGTAACCTCCTACCAAGTCAACAGGGACATGGGGAGGGTCAGGCGTGAGGGGGAAAGAAAAACTCAGGAGATGCTCCCACTAGACATGGAACTCCCCCCTCCCCCACCCAAGTGTCTCCCTGGCTTAGCCCTCAGATTTGGGGATCACGAGGCCGAGGGAGGCAGGGAAAGGTGCAAAGGACCTGTCAGTCCCCAGTTCATGAAGCTGCCTTCCAACAGGGCCGTCACAGCTGTTAGCGTTTTTCTTACTCGGTCAGAATTGATGCTCACGTACAATTTAAAAGCAGCCACAGCTCTGTTTTTTAAAACGAGGCATAGATGATTATGTCACTAGGGGCCAGAGCGCTTGATTTCCTGGGCATCTGAACTGGCCCAGACACTTGTCAAAGCTTAGTTAGGAAAACATTCTGATTATCACTGACCTATGAATGATGTGCTACAATTTATTTTATTTTATTTTATTATTTTATTGTATTTTATTTCTTTAAAAGCATTTTTTCACGTTTATTTATTATTGAGAGACAGAGCATGAGCAGGTGGAGGGGGGGCGGAGAGAGGGGAGACACAGAATCCGAAGCAGGCTCCAGGCTCCCAGCTGTCAGCACAGACCCTGACATGGGCTCGAACCCACAAACCGTGAGATCACGACCTGAGCCGAAGTCGGACGTTCAACCGACTGCACCACCCGGGCGCCCCTGTGCTACAATTTAAAGAGGTACAAAGTCACATAACACACGCTTCTCCCACGGGGCAAGGGGTCTGGGGCCGGAGGGTGTAAGTCACCGAGTTACAGGACAGTCGGAGGCATGCACTGTGCCCAGGAGGGGTGGGCTGCACCTTAGCAGACGCCCAGTTCTGCCCTGCGTCTCACCTTCCACAGCAGGGCCCAGGGCAGCCTGCCCTTGCGTGTGACCGTGGCTCTGAACTACAGAGCAGGGGTCCCGCCAGGCAGGGGCACTGGTGCAATATGAGTCTGAGCTCCTAGGTGCGCCTGCGGGAAGTGAAAACACAAGTCTTGGACCCAGGGGGACTGTGTCTGACAAGGGGAAAGGCAGAGGGGTCTGGAGACCCAGAGGCTGGCAGGATTCAGAGCCTTGGAACAAAGGGTGAGGTGTCACCATGAGGAGGGAGAGCAAGACCCACACCCGGAGCCAAGACCCAGGGCCCACGGCTGGACTTGCCCTGCTCCAACGGGCAGTGAGAAGGCATGGAGAGGGGACTAAAGCGGAAAGAGGGAGTCCTGTCCCGTCCACGCTTCAAAGGAAAGACCCCACCCAACCACGCCCAGACCAAGGGTGAATTCCGAGCACTGAGAGAGGCGATGGCCGTCATTCGGAAACCCCAGCCCACCCTTGGCCAGCATGTGTCCATTCACAGACCCCTGGGCACCTGCAGTCCCCACCTGCAGGCCGGTCTGCGTTGCACAGGGGACATCTCCTCTGGAACCGGCCCGGCACCCCCTCCCCCGGGCATCACCCCACTTCCTGCCTGGCCCCAAACCCTGCCCCTTTTCCACAATGTCTTCCTTGGTCTCCTTGAAAACAAATCGTGCCTCTTCTAAGACTTCTTCCCTCCAGAAGAGGAAAAAAGAGAGACAATGTTTATTTGTGTCCCTATGATAATGACAGGTTTCTTTAAACAATTTGGGAAATGACTTGGAACATTGTTTTGAGAAAGGGGATGTTTAAGCAACGAGGGAGAGAAAGACTAAGCTCGCCGGGTTTGAACAGAGATGTTGAGACTCTGGTCCCGACAGTTGAACGGTCAGAAGGAATCGGATTTGGCAGCCCGGGAGGCTCTCATCTGAGGGGAGAGGGGGACTGACGCAGCGAGGCTGGTGACTGGCTCCCACACGGACAGCGGACAGAGTCTGGCCTGTCACACACAGCAGAGAATGAGCCTGGGATGGCCTACGAGTGAGTCATGATGACAGATCCATCTGAGAAAAAGTCCCCAGCGCCTTGTGTAGCCTTGCTTGGAGGGGGTGCCCACTGGGTGCCCACGGTGGGGGGGACAGGGAATCCCAGCCGGGCATGAGACGAGGGTCAGCAGAGTCATGGGGCATCCACCATCCCAGCTCGGTTCTCCTGGCCTGAGAGCCCGGGCCAGGTCCGAGGGGCCATGAGGAGCCTCGTCCAAACCAAGCAGGGTCTGAGTCCCCCCTCCAGCGGTCAGGGACAGGTGCCCACAGCCACCGTCCACCTTGGCCATCCCGGCCCGAACAGTACAGATGCTATTCCTCCATGAATATAAGAGAAGCCTGGTTCCAGGAGGGTCTGGTTGACTCGCTCTTCCTTTTAGGTCCGTTGACCTTTCACCCGAACCACCCGGGAGGGCACCACACTGCAGCCCTACGCCCCCGGATCCCAAACGGGGACTCAGTCTGGCCCTTTCTCGAGGTCCTGTCCTAACCTCTGAGCAACAACACGGGGGAGGGATCTCCTCCACCTGCCCCATGACCCACGGGGAAGAGCAGGTGCTTCCGATCACACACGAAGCAGGAACCCACTTCCCACCTGTTAGCATCTTGCTCTGCGTCCTCCTTCCACCTCCCGCCTCCCTGGAAATGGAGCCACGCCCTCGTCCCACGCAGGGGTCCACACTCCAGCCAAGCTCTGGATCCCACATGCCCTAGCCACTTCCCAGAGCCTGTCTCCATGTTTGCTCCTTTATCACTGGATGGTCCTTTCACATCACTCTGCTCACCAGATACGGCAGCGTCTTTTCCATCTTTGGAAGGACCAACATGGAAAGTAAGTTAGCAAAAATACGAATGTCTCCATCCACCAACTGCTCCTTGTCACCAACTGGTGGAGGTGTCCCAGCCAGCAGGACAAAGTCCCACCCCCTCAGCTGGATACACAACTCATATTCTCACCGGGCTAACGTCGGATGTCAGCCCCTCCTGCCCTGGGGTGCGGTGGGTCCCCCAGGCGTCCCATAAACAGAGGGTGCTCATTGCTCAGAACCCTCTGCTGTTCTGGGAAGGAGCTCCCAGGCACACACGGTTTGGGGTCACCCTGTGATTCATGAAGGCAGAATCCGGACCCCAAAGAGCAATTGACTAGCTCACAAGGTAACATCTATCTATCAAGGAGTCCAAGCACCAAAATAATGGATAGAATGGTTTCTGACACAGTTTGATTGAAACCCCAGGGAACCATACAAAAACCTTAACAACATTTTGTGGGTAGAATAATTATGCTCTGATTTTATTAGCTCATAATTCAGTCACAGAATGATTTTTTAAGCCGACAAGTGAAGGTAAGTGATTAAGTCTATCATCGCCACTACGCTGAGCTTCCAGCTTTTTCCTAAACCCAAAATATAGTGTTTTAAACCTTCTTTCTAAAGAATCCAGAATCTGCTTACTTGATCAGGTCTTTAGCAAAAATCTACCAGAGGTTAATGAAATATTAGATTAGCCAAACTAGCTAGCTCGCAGATAATAATCACAACATTTGGACTAAAAATACCTTTTAAGGAATCTTACTCTTTGCAGCAATGGAGAAAGACCCCAACAAAGCAGCACCGGGAGGGGAGTCTATGACTGGAGCACTGAACCACAGTGGGTGAGGGCTGTGAGGCACAAGCAGGTTGTGGGCTGAGGAAAGGCTATAGTTAGTGGCAGCCGGGGGTCGGGGGTGTGGGCAGAAGGACCACTTATGCCAGTGAGACAGTGACTGTGAAAGAATGTGAGCTCACACAGCAGCCATAAAATCCGTGTGGAGATACAGTCAGGGAAGGAGTCACTAGAAAATGTGAAACACACCCCCCAACCTGTGGATAAGATCTAGGAAACCCCTGGATCACCAGCAAACTAAACACACACGTGGAGGGAAGGGACTGGCAGAAAAGAAGGATTAAGAATCAGGATAACTGAGTTGAGATTTATGCTGCTTCCCACCACAGAGGAAACAGAGATTGTAGGTTGATTCCAAGTGAGTTAATTGTCGACTAAAACAAAATCACCCTTCAGGGAACATCAGAAAGGTCCGAGTCTCTACAACATAACTGATGCCCAGCATCTAACCACAATAATAGCCACACAAAAATGTGACTCGATCTCAAGAAAGAAAAGAGCCTGTAGAGATTGGCATGGAGGGATGCCTGGGTAGCTCGGTCTCTTAACTGTCTGACTCTTGATTTGGGCTCAGGTTATGATCTCATAGTTCTGAATTTGAGCCCCACATCAGGCTCTGGGCTGACAGTGCAGGGCCAGCTTGGGATTCTCTCTTTACTTCTGTCTCTGCCCCTTTTCTGCTTGTGCTCACACGCTGCCTCTCTCTCTCTCAAAATAAATAAACTTAAAAAAAAAAAAAGAAAGAAATTGACATGGATATGCCCCCGTGTTGCAATTAGGAAACAATAATTTTGAAAACACTGGCATGTTCAAAGACTTGAAGGAAAATATATACACAATGTATAAACAGAGAACCCCAGGAGGTATAGACACTATTTTTAAAAGTGAAAAATCAAGAGCCGAAGAAGTACAGAAATTAAGTGAAAAACTTACTAGGAAGGCATAAAATTGGAGAGGAAAAAGACTGAACTTAAAGTTAGATTGGCAAAAATAACCCAGTCTGAAGAAAGGGATTGCAAATCTAAAACAGAACCTTGGGGTGCCTGTGTGGCTCAGTCAGCTAAGCGTCCTACTGTAGCTCAGGTCATGATCTCACAGTGTGTGGGTTCTAGCCCTGCACCAGGCTCTGCACTGACAGTGTGGAGCTTGCTTGGGATTCTCTCTCTCTCCCCGTGTCTCTGCTCCTCCCCAACTCATGCTTTCTCTCTCTCTCTCTCTCTAAATAAGTAAATATTATACATCCATATAATAAATATATATACATATACGTGTATATACGTATGGGATATCAATCTCAAAGGCACGTATGAGAATATCAAGCCTACTAACACATATATCACTGAAGTTTTTTTAAAAAAAAGAAGAAAGAGAATGGAGCAGAAAAATATTTGAAGAAATAGTAGCCAAAATGTTCCCAAAAGTTAATGAAAACCATTGATGTATACATCCATGAGGGTCAAGAAATGCTAAGTAGGGTCCGTACAATCATTCAATCAATAACTGTCCCCAGGCACGTCCAAAGATAAGGGGAAAATCATAAAAGCATCCAAAGATACACAGCATGTCGGACGTAAGGGGAACAATTATACAAACGGGAGTGGACTTCCCGCCAGAAATAACGAAGGCGAGATGGACAGTTGCGTGCTGAAAGATGAGCCAAACCAGAATTCCACACCGAGTGAAATGACCCTTCAAACGCACCGGTAACATGAAGACATTTTAGGTAAGTCAAAATCAAGAGCATGTGTCAGAAGCAGACTGCCAGAAAAGTCCTTAGGATGAAGGAGAATGAAAGAAAACCATCCATGACAGAGAGAGAGCCCAGATACCGGGATTCTGCTCAACGTGACTCAGTGCAAACAAAACAGGAACAGGTGCCTGCAGGGTCGGGGGGGTGGGGGGGTCATGCACCTGAAAGAACAGGAAGGAGAGCAGCAGGGAGGCGGGCCTACCCTGTCCCCAGGTTTCTGCAGGCTGCGAAGCAGGACATTTTAACTACTGTGACAATTCAAGACTTCCTGTAGTCTGAACCGCAGCCACCGAATGGTAGGGCCCCCTAGTGATCTCACCACCAGGTCACCAGAGAAATCGAAATGAAATACCAAAATAGACTCCATGAATCCAAAAGCAGGCAGGAAAAAGAAAGTAGAGGAACGAAAATGGATGAGAAAATGAGCGAACATGGGGCAAGCCGGCGCACCTCAATCTAACGTCTCAGTCATGGCATCAAAGTGTAAATAAACACTTCACCAAAGGCAGATTGGCAGGCTGAGCTTTAAAAGCAAGACCCGGGGCATCTGGGTGGCTCAGTCGGTTGAGAGTCCGGCTTCGGCTCAGGTCATGATCTCGCCGTCTGTGAGTTCAAGCCCCGCGTCGGGCTCTGTGCCGACAGCTCGGAGCCTGGAGCCTGCTTCGGATTCCGTGTCTCCGCCTCTCTCTGCCCCTCCCCCACTCATGCTCTGTGTCTCTCTTTCTCAGAAATAAATAAACATTAAAAAAAATTAAAAAAATAAAAGCAAGACCCAACCAGATGCTCTGGGCAAAAAGCACATTTTAAAAGCAAAGGCAACATTAGGATAAAAGCAAATGAAGGCTTCCTTCCTGTAACTGAATCACATTGCGCTGTGCAGAGAGACCACACTTTGTTTAACCGTGCCCCTGTTGGGCACACCGGGGCTATTTCCACCTTTTGGCTGTTGTGAAGAAAGCTGCCGTGAACTCTATGAACCTGATGTACGAGTATCTGTCCGATTCCGTTTTCAATTCTTTTGGGTAGATACACAGTATTTCACTTACGTGAATACACATACCTAAGGTCAGAGAGTAGATTAGACGTTACCGGCGGCCAGGGCGAGGTGAGTTATTGCTTCCTGGGTACCGAGCTTTTGTTGGGGGTGATGAAAAATTTTGGAAATAGCAGTGAACTGTAAGAGATTTAAAGTGTAATTGACAGTGTAGAGTTGTATGCTTGAACACGGTTAAAATGGAAAAATTTTTATTGTATATATTTTACCATAATAAAAAGTAAATATATGTATGTGTGTATATATAATTGATACATATAAATTATATATGTATCAGTCATAAATTATATATAAAGCAGACACTAAGCCTGGGAGAGCAGGCGAGGTATTATTAGCATCACGCAAACTAGATCTTAGAACAAAAACAACCGAAGGCCACATAACATCTTATGATAAAAAGACGAATACATCAGGAAGACTTAACACTTATGAAGGTGTGTGCCTGACGACAGAGCTCCGAAATGCACGCGGCAAGAACCGACAGAGCTCAGGAGAGAAACAGACCAATCACCACCTGCTGCGGGCAAGCGATTTTAGGGATTGAAACTCTAGAAGGGCATCTGTTACGATGACTGACACCGAGTAGGTTCTCCATCGGTGTTTATTCTGTTTCTTCTCCGGCACCTCATTACACACATACTTTCCACGGGGCACCTTAACCTCTCTGCAGTTTCTGAGCACTGCTTCTGGAGTCTCACGGGCGGAGGCAAGGCTGACGTGGGCTCTGGCCACGTGGGGCCGAGGCCGCCAATGTCCCCGACTCGCAACGCCGCTTGGCCAGGGCTGTGGAAGATTCCTCACTGGAAACGACCCTCGACTTCTAATATCCTAGGTTATTTTCCTTTCTAGGTGCTTAATTCTGAGCTTTAGAACCGGGACTTCGCCGTCTGATTTTTCAGGATGATAACATGTTCCGCATTGTTGTACCAGGGGGCCCAGAGGAACGTGCGTTTGTGATTAGAATAGGGAAACTGTCTCATTTGGGGGGTTTTGTTCTCATTGAAAAATTTAACAAACGGGATGTTGAGGGGAATACTCAAATCCTAGGCGTGTAAATTATTGACTGGATTCATTCCTCCATGGGAACAATGCTGACGGGGTTCTACAGCTGGGCGGGGTGCTGAGGGATCGACTTTAGGAAAGTGTTTCTGCAGCAGGCAGCATCCACACAGGGCACCCTCCGGAGGCCGGCCCTCCACACTGCCCGCGCCGCCCTGGGCTCTCAGAGCAGCACCCTCCCTTCCCGCAGCCTGACCTGCACCCACAGCGGCCCCTCGGCGGGCCGGGTCTCCCTCCAGCCTTGGGGGGTAAACTCCTGTCTCTAACGAGGGTCTAGGTTCTGCGAGTTCAGTCCCACCTGCTGTCCGCGTGGGCTCCAGGCCACAAGCAGGGTCCACTGTCACACGTTCCAGCTACGTTTAGTACCAGAGGGCACGGGTGCCGGGCTGGGCTGAACGGTGCCCCCAGAAGATGCGTCTGCCTCATGACCCCCAAGCCCCCGAGCGTGGCTTTATGTGGAAATAGGGTCTTTGCAGAGGAAACTGAGGGTCTGGCGATGAGATCAGCTCGGGTGTGGGACGGCCCCCTACCCCGTAGACAGGCGTCCCCATAAGAGAAAGGAGAGGGAAAACGAGATAGGGAGGTGGGGTGGCGAGGCCAGGTGAAGACAGAGGCAGTGACCACAGGGATGTGTCCACAGCCCAGGGGACACCAGGGACTTCTGGAGCCGCCGGCACCTGGGGACAGACACGGAACAGGGTCGCTGTCAGAGCCTCCAGAAGGAAGCAGTTCTGTTGACACTGTGGGTTCAGGCTTGTGCCCTCCAGACCTGAGAAGCGGATGTCTGTGCCCAAGCCCCCCAGCATGTGGCACTTTGTTGTGACAGCGCCGGGGACACCCGCACAGGTGACTTGCCGTCCTGCGGACAGGGGGCTTCAGCCATGGCGGTGGGCACGGGGCAGTCATCAGCTGTAATTACTCCGCTCACCCTCCGCGTTCCACTGTCTGCTGGCTCCCTCGTCATGCGGACGCCCACAGCCTCGAGCAAACTGAAGACAAGGGAACTGGCCTGTCCACCGTGTCCTTCCCTGTCATTGCCCCCGACGCAGGTGTTGAGGCTGGCCGCCCTGCTGGAGGGGCAGGACGCAGGCCGAGAGGACCCTGGACGAGACTCCTGCAAACACCTGTTGCTGAGCCCCCCTCCCCCACCCTCCCTGCCTGAGACTGGGGTGGGAGGAGGTGCAGGCAGCGTCTGGGCCACGGCCACCCTGGCTTCCCGGCCCGGGGCGCCAGGCCTGGTTCTGCGACTGTCCAGACCATTCTTTTCCTTGAGTTCAGGGGAAGGGGTCTCTGAAACAGTCAGTCTTTCTTCAGTGACCCAGGTAGGCCCCATCAGGACAAACGTTGGGGAATGTGCTTCTAAAATCAAACAACCAGAAAGTGTCGATGAAGCACACGGTGCTCCTCCTCCAGAAATAGAAGGCCGCGCCTCAGGGCAACGGATGGGTGATGTGTGTGCCATGTCACTCTGAGACTCAGGAAGAAGAATCCACCCAGGGGCACTACCGGCAGGTGGGTGCCAACACGGCCCATGTGGACCCATACACAGCGTCCACGTTGGCTGAGAGCAGGCGCCCCGCCAGGAACCCTGGGGTCGGAGACGCAGCCTGCCGTCCTGGGCCCCTCCCAGAGCACCCACAGCAGGGGTGTGGGGGAAACGGGCAGCTGTGAGCGGGGCATTGCCGTTGGCTCCCAGGGGAGAAGGATGTCTGGGGTGGGGGGCTGTGACCTGCTCTGGCCTTCCTCCCACCCAGTCCATTTCCAGCAGTGACAGAGAAAGTTCCAGAAGGCCTTGCTTGCAGAACGGGGTAGACTCACTCTTCAGGTTCCATCTTCGGGGGTGGGGGGGGACCTGGGTTAGACACATCCACATGTCTGTTTCCATCTCCAACGGTACCTGCCCTTCAGCAAACACCTCCAGTTCTCCACCCTCCAGCCTCCTGGCCTTGAAGACACAAAGCATGACCTCGAGCTTTAACCAATGAGGTGTGAGCAGAAGTGACACCCGTCACCCCTGAGCAGAAGTGGTAAGAGCCAGGGGCCAATTTGCCATGTTTTCCTTCACCCGCGTGAACAACTGGGAAACAGGAAGGTAGGACCTTCGTCAGCCGAGTCTTTAGGCGGAAACAGCGCAGAGCAGAGGCCCCTTGTGACGGCTCACGGATGTGGGGTGACACGGAAATGCCGTGAGATCTTCAGATGGCCTTGGGTAACAGTGCCACTCACCACACATCACAGACGCAGCAGCAAATGTCGGCTCTTGGAAACCTGTCCCACAGGGGTGAATCGGCCAGGGGGTTTTGACAAGACTTGTCAAGCTGGTGTGAAATATCAGGTTAACTTCCGAGTGAGAGCAAGGCCGAAGTTTTAAGTGAGAGTGTGTTAATCGGCATTTACAAAGAATAAGATGTACTTTCCCAAGCCAACCGGAATTGGGATGAAGAAACGCTTCCCGGAATGGTGTAAAATTCGGGCCACTCTCCCTTTTGAGCCTTTTGTAGACAGTCATATGTAAAGGGAAAGAATCCCCTTTATAGCGTAGAATAATTTGGTGAGCAGCTGAACTTGAACGCCCCCTATTTACAAGGCCATTAAATCCAGGAATAGAATTGACGAAATAATAAAACTGTTGGCTCGGGTCATCTGAACGAACATCATTTTTTAAACCATCAGCTATGCTACTGTGGAACAGCGTCACGGAGCTTGGGGGGTGGGCGGGGGAGGTGTTATTTGCCTTTTTCTTGGCCGGTGAAAATACTAAATATAAAATTTCTCAGGCATCTTGTTTTAAGCACAAAATACACTCCAAATCCCTCCTGCACCCTCCACCCCAGATGCCATCGGTTTCCTCAGAAAGAAAGGATTTAAGAGCAGAGGAAGGGATCACACGGGCCGTCTGTTGGTCCCTCCATCCAGGGCCACCAGTCCGCTAGGCCGCCGAGGGGTGGCGTCTCGAGGGAGCCCCGCCTCTCCCTGCCTGCGGACACAGTGCTCCCCGGGATGCCCTGCCCAGGTTGCTCGCCCTCAAAGGATTGGAAGTGGGTCCCTGTAAGGTGAAGGACACACGCTGGTTGGTGCTGTGGTCTCTCCAGCTGTACTTCCAGAAGAGCCACGTACATGTGTGATATTTCCCATGATGCCCTCCCTGTCCGTGCACCGAAACACACATTAATGTCCATTAATAGATAGACAGCTGTGCGTACACATAGTTGTGTATAGATGCGTGGGCTAACAGACATGTACGAGTACACGTAAAAAGCATACAGTCGTACGGCATTTCATCTAAACAGACGATAAGAACATGTCCCAATTCTAACTCACACTTTTTTTTTTTTAATTTTTTTTTCAACGTTTTTTATTTATTTTTGGGACAGAGAGAGACAGAGCATGAACGGGGGAGGGGCAGAGAGAGAGGGAGACACAGAATCGGAAACAGGCTCCAGGCTCCGAGCCATCAGCCCAGAGCCCGACGCGGGGCTCGAACTCACGGACCGCGAGATCGTGACCTGGCTGAAGTCGGACGCTTAACCGACTGCACCACCCAGGCGCCCCTCTAACTCACACTTTGATGGGTCCCACATGGGATCTGGCCCTCCAGGGATGTGTTCATTTCTACTCACAGCAGGTGCACGCAGAAGAGAAGTATCTAACGTATCTGCGATTCTATTTTATTTATTTTTTTAATGTTTATTTATTTTTTAGAGAGATAGAGTGTGAGTGTGGGAGGGGCAGAGAGAGAGGGAGACACAGAGTCTGAAGCAGGCTCCAGGCTCCGAGCTGCCAGCACGGAGCCCCACACGGGGCTCGAACCCACGAACTGTGAGATCATGACCTGAGCCGAAGTCGGACGCTCAACCGACTGAGCCACCGGGCACCCCCAACATATCTGTAATTTAAGTTTTTATGGCTCTGCTGAGGTCTCCCCATCAAGTACTAGACAATCCTAGGATTTCAGTTCTTTTCTGTTTATATCAAGAGAAGCATTCCTTTATGCAAGGGCGGACCTTTTCTGGCCAAGTTGGACGAGCCCTTCTGGGCCCCTCTGATCGGCCCCAGAACTCACCCTCCGTCTTTCTGCAGGTGTAATTGACTTAGTGGCAACTGCCGTCGGTGTTCCACGTATCCATCTGTATCGAGACGACAGCAATCTTTACCCTCTGGGTAAACCTTGAATAGAAAGATCTGCTTTGTGAAATGTCACAAGCTGTACCACATGAATCAAGTGCTGTTTCTGAAGGTGTGAACTTTGACGTCACCGTGAGTTCCACCATGGATGGCTCACAGAGTATTGGGTTGTTTTTTTCTCCTTAAAAAGCTTTTGATTTTGATTTCCTCTCTTGCAAATTTCTTTCTGTTCACCAAAAGGAAATGATTCTGGAAGTTTCTCCCAAATTGGCGAAGCTTTTCAAGCTCACTACTGCTTAATGTTGACAGCTCTGGGTGAGCAGCTTGTCTGGGGACCAGGCTGGACCAGAAGGATAATGAGCTGGCCTTACTCTGTGCTGTGCAGAATCTTGGAGACGCTTTGCTGGCCTGTTTATAAACCAGTGAAATGGCATAAAGCTGTCACCAGGAAACAGGTGGTCAGCTGGTATTTGTTTTTTAAATGTGTCCAGAATTAATTGGCTTATATATCTGTTGGCACTGGATCCTGACGAGATGCTGTAGGACACAGCATTGAAAAATGACTCCCCACAGCGCCTTCTGAATACAGAAGACAAATATTTGTGTATTCAATGGGTAATGCAGCCCATAATCTCCTATTAAACCGCATATCCCAATCCCATCTGGAAAGTTCAAAAGAAAACCATTTCCCAATTATATGTTGAGCGGGGTGTTCTTGTTCTTACTGTTTCATGGATGGGACGTGTGTGACAATCATCAGCTTGTTTACAAATGTTTTTAATTAAAGCTGAGAGAATCTGGGAATCGGGTCTTTGGATAAACAGCTTGCCATTTTAAAAGGCATTCCCCAGCGTTTGACGGGCCAGGATTCTTTTTGGTATATTCTGTTCTGGGAGGGGGGGGGGGGGGGGGGAGAGGGGGGGAGGGGGGAGGGGAGCAGAGAGCCACTCTGAGAACAGGGGTGGCTCCGGAGCCACCGCCGATGGGCCAGCGGGCCCCTCTGAGCTGTGCCCAGCTCCCCTTGGGGCCCAGCATCAGCTCTGGAGATCGTGCAGATAATCATGCACATAATCACATGTGCTGGCGAGGTGGCGGCTTGAGTCTCCATCCAAGTGCACAACCTCATGCAAATGTCTCTCCAAATCACTAAGTGAGCCAGGGGGAGGCTGCTTACCAGCTAGTCTGCCTGGTAAACAGCTTGCTCTGGGTTTGGCTGGTCTGGAGCCCAGACGGTGAGGGGGGGGAGTTCTGGAACAAGGAGGCTGCTGACACACAGAGCAGTATCAGGGCCCCAAGAGCACGGTCCTGACCAGGGTGCCGAGTTCCCACCTCTCCCCTGGGCCAGGGCGGCTGATTCGAAGATCCCAGCGTCCGCGGGGGAATCCGGCCACTCCTTGACTCCTGACCTTGACTGCTGACCCCTGCGTCCACCAGCCTGTCCACTTGTCCGCTCAGCACTCCATCGGTTGGCTCTCTGCGTGAACGCGGGGGCTAGCGGCTGGTTTCAGTATCACTTGTTTGGCTTCAGATGCAGCTAATGATTTCACAAAACTGCCCCCAGGTAGCCTGAACACTGGCTGTACTCTCTGGCCTTCAAGGGAGGAAGGAGAAGCAGAAATTTGCAGAATTTCTCAGCAGGGCGGCTGAGAAGGGGCAGCGTCAGCAGGGCTGTGTGGCAAGCGTCCACGAGGGCCTCTCTCCGCGTGTCTGCTCTGCCAGGCCAGTTACGCAGCAGGCTCCCGGGGCGCTGGACACGCTCCCCTTATCTTGCTCAGACACACCCCTCAGGCCGTCGGGGAAGCGTCCAGAACCCTTGTCCTTGGATCAGGCGGGGCGTGCAACCCCCTTTCCCACGTTAGCAGCCTTCCAGGGACCCAGGCACCGCCCGTGTGCCTTCGGCGCCTGAAACGTCCCAGGGGCACAGACGGGCTCAGCATCGACAGCGAGCCAGCGTCGTTTCCGTGACACGTGCCTTGTGAGCGGATGGGACTGCACTAACAGCGCATGCGCAGAGGGGAGGGCAGCAGGGAGCGTCTCTGCTCCACACAGGCCCCTCCGGCTCCGCTCCTCTCATGTCTGGGCCATCCTGGGGGTTTCCTCCTGACTTCAAATCTAGTCCGTGCATCTTATGTAGACCTCAGGCGTTGGAGAAATACAGGAAAAGGACTACAGAGTATGAAAAGGCCTTCCCCAAAGCCTCCGTATTCTGGGGCACACGCTCCTCCTTCTCTCCACACATGCATGTGCGTGTGCAGGCATGCAAACACACGCACGCACACACGGCCATCCCTATATGCGGCGTGCAAACACGCGCACGCACACACGGCCATCTCTATATAGTACTGCGGTTTGCTGTGCACATCAGCAGGAAAGGCTGCCGGTAATGGGTCTGCATCTTTCTGGGAAGAGTCCCAGGCAGCCCTAGGAGGTGTGGGGTCCCCCTTCCGGAGCTCAGGCCCCTCCCACCCACGTGGGTGAGGCGGGCCTATGTCCCGAGAACTCCCTGCTCCCCTCCCTTGGGGGTCCTAGGCCACAGAAGTGGGCTGTGTGTGGCTATTCAGTGTCACTGTAAAGGTCCCAGGAAAGGAAACCCTTGGGAAGGATAACAGGACGGCATCTCCTGGGGGAGAAGCGTCAGTGCAGGTGGGGGTGTGGCCTGGATCTTGAAGGCGGCAGGTCCTTGCTGGTGAGGGAGCTGGGGCGGGGGAAGGGGGGTTACCAGGGAGGGGGCAGCACTCTCTGCCCGGAGCAAGCAAGGGGCCCCGCGCAGTGTCTGACCGCCAGCCAGTGTTCCACAGGCCCGGGAACCTGAGAGTCCAATATACCCAGGATGCACAGGACACTGCAGGAAGGGACCTGAAGACACAGATGCTGGGTCGGTAAGAGCCCCAAGCCCTGGGGAAGCAGGGACACTCAAGTACCCGTGGGGGTGTCCAGAGAAGGATGTGGGTCTCTGCCCCCCCAAGAGCCCGTTTGAGAGACAGAACCCTGACCGACTCATCACACCCTGGAGGGCTGGCAGGTGCATCAGGCAGTCCTGGCTTCGGTTCTTCGGTGTCTTAGAAGCTGAGTCAGCTCCACACCAGCCTTCGGAAGCTTCCCTGAATAAGACTTTTTCGTGGGGTGGCTCAGCCAGCCTGGGGCGTCAGAGCAGGGACGCAAGGGGCAGGGGGCCGGGCCGCCCAAGAGAGCCGAGGCTGGGGGACGAGAGGGCCTGAAGAGCAGGGCCCACAGGGCAGGCGGAGTTTGAGGCCATGGCGGTGAGTCTGATGCTTCATCCCCGGCCGGGGATCAGAGGTGCCCACGGGTGGGGAAACGAGGCCAGGGAAGTGAGACCACCTGGCAAACTGGGGCAGCCCCTCCATGCCGGGCACCGGGAGGGCGGAGGACCTTGAGAGGCAAGTCAGAGTGGACACTTCTCTACAGCCGCGACCGTGTGGGTGGGCCTCAATTTGAAAGGCTGCCTACGAGTTAGGGGAAGTGTGATGCGGTGTCTGAGCTCGGGGCCACGCGGCGGCCAGTGTCCCTGCCGCACAGGGTGAAGCAGAAGAGTGGAGGTGGTGTCCTTGCGCTTCCTACCGCAAATGCTGGGCTCCGCCTTCAGCCCTGGATGGAGATCGATCCCCCTTTGGGGGTAACCTTAAGTGAGCCCATAAGATCCTCTCATTTCCATAGCAACCTGAGTGCTTCTGAGCAGAAGCAAGAAAGGCTGGAAGGATAGATGGACAAAACGCACAGAAGCCAGAGCTGCGGGCACTCCCGCGTGGCCTAAATATGTCCCCGTCCCGTGCTCAGGCCCCTGCATCCCCCCAGCTTGCTCCCGCTGCAGCCCCACCCCAGCCCGGCCCCGGGAAGGTGCTTCTGAGCCCGTCCTCTGATTACGTAACTGTTGCCTCTGAAAAGCCCCGGGAGCAGCACTGATAACTCCTAGATTGTACAAGTCGCTTTTACCAGGACGCTTATCAGTGTTCTCACGTTGGAAATGAGTCTGGAGAGCTGGAGAGGCAGGGAAGGAAACGAGGAGGGAGAACGGGCAGTGTGTGGGTGGCACAGGAGTCCAAGGAGCATGGAGTTAGCAGGGCAGGGAAGAGGGAGTGACGTGGCCGAGGGAGCAAGTGGCAGTTCTGGGACACCTCGGCCTTGGCTCTGTGCCCGCAGAAGACTCTTGCGTAGGGTGCCCCCAACTGCCTCCTATAAACGTCCTTTTCAGGTGTTCTCTGACCTGGATCCAAGCGCCTGCCGTCCTCAGCGGCTCCGGGGTAGAGGCTGTAACTCATTTGCAGGTAGAGGGAAGTAGCTACAGTTGCAAAGTGCTCGCTTGACTGTAAGACACAAAGGAAGTCTGTGCCAGAGAGCAAGCAGATCCTTAGGGATACAAGCTGGGGCATGAATTCAAAGTGACACCGGCATGAATTCCAGACTGGGGGGAGTGGCTGGAATCCGTCCTCATCTAAGGCTCGGGTGTCTGCACTACAGGAGGCCCAGGTGACTCTCTGGTCCTGGACTCAGGGCTTGGAACTCTCTGTCCTCGGAGGCAGGACAATTCTGCAAATCCCCAGAACTGATGGATCCGAACTTGCTGGCAAGGCAGGTGCGTATCTCAGCTCCCAGTCACGGTCTGGTTAGGAAGCCTCTGAAGGCCGACCTTGTGGCCAGACCAAGCTGGATGTCCCTATACCTCAAGTGTCCTGATGGATCAGATATCCCCGCCTGCGTCAGGCCGGCTACGGAGGGTGGGACACATTGGTTATAAACATGCAAGGCTGGCATGTGTCCAGGAAGGCAGATCTGATTTAGAGGCATGCTTCTTACACCATCACTCACCACCTCACCGATGCTGTTCAGCCTAATCATTTGCTGGGGGAGGGAGAGGAGAGCCCTCGCTTTGCAAAAGCATGTCGTAAGATTTTTTATTGAGCAATCTTCTGCTGCTCAGAATATCACAGGCCTGAAGACAGCTAAAAAGTGATGTTTAGGAACAGCTGAAATAATAAATTGATTTTTTTATCCTCCTTGATTCCATACCACTGTGAATCATATTTTCTCCAGGTATCCTATAAATGACGAAATATGATCACCCTTTTTCCCCAGTGGACTGCTAACACAGCCCATTTGTCACAGGGATGAAGGCTGGAACAGGATTATAAACCCATCTCGTGCACCAGTCTGCCGGTCCGCGGCACCACGACAGCTGGAAAGACCCTCTCCAAAATGAGATAATTCAGCTAAGAATGCTTCCAGCCAATCCATCATTTCATGAGAGAGAGATCAAACCAGTCAGGTGATCGCTGTCTTTGCTTTTAATCTAGACACCTTGGTGTGGTGAACGCTGATGTGCAGGTGAGAAGGCAGATCCGGGTTTCTGGGACCAGTAAGGAAACCCAGACACTAGGGCTGGCTCCCTGAGCAGACTCATTGGGAAGTGCCTGCAAGTGGGCAGCCTGGCGGGACGTTAATGGGAGGGGCTGCACAGTGCTCCCTAAACACAACTGGTCTGCAGGATGAGGGCTCTGTGTTGCCTGAGACAAATGCTCCTCTGGAGAAATACTCCAATGGCCTACATGCCCCATCAGTTTTACTCACTCTGGCTTCTCTAGGATTCTCCGAGATGTATTTGTCTAGTGTCAGACCGGCAGCTTGAAATGAGCAATTATAAGCCCCAGAAGTAATAGGCATGGAATGAGATGGGAGCGGGCAGTGGTTTGCCTTCCCCTAGCAAAATCATGGCATGCACATCCTGAAAGGCATGGGTGACATCCCATTTGTAATTGGTCGGTCCCCCACTGTCCTCAGGCAGGGCGGAAAGGAGGGGCTTCCCCTGAGAATAAGTGAAGAGTGCCTGTGGATCCTTGCACAGTATCACTACCATGGGCACAGCCTCTGTTCTGCCTCCCTGTGCATGGGATGAGCACCCAGGCACCCTCCTTGATCCCACAGCCCCCATAATTTGGTGCTGAACCTCTAAAAAGGCAAAGTGAGAGCTGGTTTCTGCTTCCAAATCATGCAAGCATTGTAGGCAGGTGTTCTGAGGGCCCATTGTCAGCCAAGGGCTAGGCTAGAAGCCGGGATCCCATGGTAAGTAAAATTAGAAGGCTGCCCTCCTGTTTTGTGGTCAAAGAGGCATGGCAGCAGCAGAGTCCAGAGGAGAAGGGAGCAGATCTGGAAGATGGTCAGGAAAGACATCCCCATGGAAACCCCAGCAGTGGGAAAGGGGCAGCCCTGAGAGCTCAGGGGTGAGCAAGAGAGGGGAGTGACTCTGGAGGGGAACAAAGGCACAGCAGCAAGTGCAAAGACTTCCTCTCAAGGTCACTCCAAGGGGCCTGAACTCTGCCACACCGTCCCAGCTGGGGGCACTCCACATTGGGCAGGAGCAGAGCCAGGGAAGCTGGGGTGGCCATGTGCTCTGGGACACCAGGCAGTCCTCTGTTGGGGACCATTTAAAAGTGTGAGATGGGCAGGTGTGTAGGGCACAAAGGCTCAGAAGGGAGGCCCAAGGAGTCCAATGGGGTCTTTACTTAGAGAAAATGGCAGGAAAAAATGGAGGGGTCTCTGGTAGAGCTTGTGCTGTCAGACATGTGCACAGTACTGCAGATGGGCCAGTCACCCAGTCCTGCTTTACCCCTGCCCTACAGACACCCCCATACTCCTGTCCCCCTGAAACACCCTCTTCTCCTGCCCTTTCTGCCTAGGAAGCTCCATATTGTTCTTTGAGACCCAATTACCTGTCATCTTCTCCATCTACTTTTATTTATCCTACATTGGTCCTCATTCTCACCCACAACAAAGGGGGACATTGATCGATCTCTCTGACCCCCATCACAGCAAGACTCTGGAAAGGGTCACAGATGGCTGCTAGGTCTACTTCCTTTTCCCACATTCTCTCCCAACTGATCGTAGTCCAGATCCATGCCTTATCCTTGACATGACGTGTGCTGGGGTCACCAGAGGCTACCAAATACAGTGAACACTCGCCATCTTGCTCAATAATATCACAATAGTCTTCCTGGTTGGCCTCTTCTCCCTTGAAACACTTTATTCTCTTGGCTTCTGGAACATTACATATGCCTAATTTTTATTTTCATTTCCTGTACCAACCAAGCAGAGTGGGAAAAGTTTGTAATTCCTGGGGCAGCAGGTACAATACTCAGAAGAGTCGTGCCTCAGGAATGGGGAATAATCAGCCTTGACAACAGGTGGCTGACGTGAACCAAGAAAGCTGAAAAGCAGGACCTGCAAGAGAAACACTACTTCCAATAAACTAACTGCATCCCAGAACAAAGCTCAAAAATATCAACACCCAGGGTGCCTGGGGGGCTCAGTCGGTTAAGTGTCCAACTTCGGCTCGGGTCATGATCTCACGGCTTGTGAGTTTGAGTCCTGTGTCAGGCTCTATGCTGACAGCTCAGAGCCTGAAGCCTGCTTCCGATTCTGTGTGTGTGTGTATGTCTCTCTCTGCCCCTCCCCTGCTCATGCTCTGTCTCTCTCTCTCAACAATAAATAAACATTACAAAAATTTAATATCAACACCCAGCACAGTCAGTTTTACAACAGCTAACATCCAATCAAAAATTATGAGGCATACAAAGAAACAGGAAAATACAACCAACTCATAATAGACAAAAAATTGATCAAGAAAAAACAACTCACAACTGATACAGAATATTGAATAGATAAAAATATTAAAATAACTAGTATAACTGTGTTATACATATTTGGAAAATTAGAGGAAAGATTGAACATGTTAAGTGGAAACATTATAAATATAAAAAGATCCAAATCAAACTTCTGGAGATGAAAACTACAATGTCTGAGGTTCAAAATATATTGGATGGAATTAATGGCAGATTAGACATTGCAGAAGTAAAGATCGGTTAACTTGAAAACATAGTATCAGCCTGATCCAAAATAAAGCACACAGAGGGGGAAAAAAACTGAAAAAACCATTAGTAGTCATGGGACAACTTCCAGCAGTTTAATATACATGTAATTGGATACCCAGAAAGGGAGTAGAGGGAGGGGGGACAGAAATAATATTTAAAGATACAATGGTCTCAAACTTTACAAACTAAAACCCATAGATCCAAGAAGCTGAACAAACCCCAAGCACAATAAATGTGACGAGAACTACATCCAAATACAGCATGATCAAATTTATCAAAATCAATCAATCATATAGAGAAAATTCTAGAAACAGAGGGAAAAGACATGGTGTGCACAAAAGAACAAAGATGGCAATGATAGAAGCCTTCCTGTTGGAAAAGTGTAGGCTGGAAGGCAGTAGGACAATATCTTTAAAGGAGTGTAAAGGAAGGGGGTTAAGGAAAACCTGTCAACCTAGAATTCTGTACCCAGTGAAATTTGGCCAGATGCCAAAAGTTTGAGTCCATCTCTTTGTCTATCTATCTGTCTAGCTTGTGAATTGGAGCAGTGTCACACTTCAAGAATATTTATGGATCCAAGACAAACATATCTACACCTGTGTTTGCAAAAGTATATTCCTTGGTAGTAGCTTTGCTTATAAAAATTTTAGTTTACTTTTTAAAGAGAATATTTAATACCTGAAATATATTTTGTTTTCTATAGAGATGACCTTATGATGTAGCAATGCAGTAAAGGAGAATATTAACTGATTCCAGTTTTCTTAGAAGAAGCTAAATACTCTACGTATATGAGGTCATGCAATCATTTAAATTTTTATTGCGTGCCTGTGATGTAGAAGGATTTTTCTATTATTTAGAGATATAGTAACAAAAAGGCAAAGCCCTAATTAACTTACATTCTGGAGGTGCTTGAGTGGCTCAGTCTCTTAAGCATCTGACTTCAGCTCAGGTCATGATCTCTCAGTTTGTGAGTTCAAGCCCCACATGGGCTGACAGCAGAGAGCCTGTTTCAGATCTTCTATCCCTCCCTCTCTCTCTCTCTCTCTCTCTCTCTCTGCACCTCCCTTCTCTCTGTCTCTCAAAAAACAAACTTAAAAAAAATCTTACATTCTAGTTGGAGAAGACAGAAAATAAATGAACAAAAAATTGGTAAAATTTTAGGCCAGTGATAGATTATATAAAACAAACATAATAGTTAAGAGCATAGGGAATGAATGGGGATGGGTGGCTGCAATACTTAGAACTACAACCACTGACAAAATGAAATCGTAAGTCAAATACACAACGAAGATCACTTGTGTTCTTCCCTATCACTTTACCACCAGAGAAAACTTTGTCAGGTCCGTGTGGCGTTATTGAAAAGTTCCATTCAAACTGCAGAAACCAAATAATCCTTATCTTATGTAGACTGCTCATAGTCTAAAAAATAAATAAAACAGGGGAACATACTGACCCAGTTATTTTCTTTTTTATGCTGGTAGAGCCAAGATATCAAATTAGACAAAGACAAGAGAAGAAAGAGAACATTCAGTCCAGTCTCACTTGTGAGAACAGAGTCAGAATTTCTATAAGATATATATAAATATGACAAACCAAATCCAATCATGCACATGGCAAAAAAAGGACATCCTGTCCAAGTAGAATTTATCCAACACATTTAGAGATGAGGTATAAATGGATTCTTTGAAAGGTAATTTCTGACAACGGCAGACTAAATCAGGGGGATGGTTTTCAATAGCTGCAGGAAAAGCATTCAAGAGGACACATCCTGATGATGGTGGGAGGAGAGGTGCCCTCCTTAAGAGGTGTCCTTGTCCCTCTCCTACAAGGAAAGAGCTCCTGCCCCACTGCATGAGGACAGCCAGCACTGAGCCTCCTGCCGTCTGTCCCTTCGCATTTAGCCTCGATGGCAGAGGTGACTCTTGCTGAGGTTACATCATCTGGGGCAAATCTCATCTGGTAACTGAGCTGGGAGGACAGTTGGGCCACTTGGGCCTGACAGAAAACAACATCTACCCTAGAGTCACCCACCAGACTGACCCAGCTTTGTTCGGCCTGATCACAGTTCAGCTTCTCCTTCTGCTGGACCATTTCCCTCTCCCCTTTACAGGTTATGATCACCTCAAATGCTATCTTAGCATCTACTTCCCACCTATGACATTATGCATGATACATGGCATCTACTAAATGCTAAATATTATATTTAAGATGTAAAATATTCTCTTTTTTTTTTAGTCAGGAATAAGACAAGAATAGTTGTCATCACTCAATGCTATTCAGCATTATACTAGAGCTTCAAAGAGGAAATTGAAATAAGAAAAATAAGTTTCAAGGCCTTTTATCCTTTTGATAAAGGATAAAATACACTTCTCAGTAAGACAGATTTAAGAGATTCTGTCGATGGAGGTTTCAAATGAATAGGAGAGTTCACTGAGGTTGCTAGATACAAGATAAAACACAAAGATCAAAAGTTCTCCTAGCCACAGCAACATCAATTAGAAAGAAAAGTTTTAAAGATGATCTTTCCACATAACAACACAGAAAATAACATAACTAATAATAAGTCTAACAAAAAAGATCTTGTGGAAAAAAATTAAACCTCCTTTTAAATAACATAAAAGCCAGCTTAAATAGACAGAGATACAGATCTAGACAAACTAATGCTAAAAGTTTATATGCAGGTAAAAAGGGGAAAAAATGCCAAAGCAACTTCAAATAATGAAGGAAGGGTTAGAACATTAGTCTAAGAGCTACCAAGACTATTATAATTAAAATCATGTGATATTGGTAGAGGAATAGACAAACAGACCACATGGACATCTCTGAGGTCCAAATACAGATTCTTTCATGTCTGGCCAAGAAGGCTTAAAAACTAGTGAGAATAGAAGGCACTGTTCAGTTAATGATTCAGAGGTAATTGGTAAAATAAATTCCAGGTAAAGACTAAGTGCTGGAAGATGTAGAATTCCATTGTGATTTGAAAATAGGGAAGAATTTTTTAAAATAAGATGCAAAGAACAGACATTTTGGGAAGGATTAACTTAAGTACACGAACTTTTTTTAAAATCTGGAAGAAGAGAGAATCAAGTAAAGAGGCATGTCACAGACTGAGAAAAGAAATATAACCATAGAATAACACAATCCAGAATTAGTAACTTCTCTTTTTCAGAAGTTGATATATTTATTTTAGAGAGCATGAGAGTGACTGGGGGAGGAGCAGGGAGAGAGGGAGAGAGGGAATCCCAAGCAGGCTCTGTATTGTCAGCGTGGAGCCCGATGCAGGGCTCAAACTCACAAACCATGAGATCATGACCTGAGCCGAAATCAAGAGTCAGACGCTTAACCAACTGAGCCACCCAGGCGCCCCCAGAGCAGTAACTTCTAAAAGTTTTTTTCTTTAAAGAAAACCAATGCAGTAGAAGAATGAGCAAATAGTATGTATGAAAAGATTAACATGAAAAGAAATCCAAAGACCCAAAAATATGAAATGATTTAGAATTTCACTAGCACTCAGAGAAAAATAAAATTACAATCAAAAAGAAAATAAGTGGCCTCCCCGACAAACTAAAGTCGCACTATATCAAGTGTTAATGAAACTGTAAAGCAGTAAATGTAGTTGTAGGTTAAAGTGGTGTAACCAACAGGCGGCATCTAGTAAAGTTAAAGATGCAAATCCCCCACTTCCTGAGGTTTCATCTTTGTCTGCTTTTAAGAGAAATTCAGACATACTCCAGACACTCATCTAAGAGTATTTTTAACACTATTGTATGGAGAAAAAGGGACACAATTTCAGTGTTTCTCAGCACAGTAAAAATATTTTTTTAATGTATTTCCAATATGATCCAGTATTGAAATGAATGAGCTGTATGGGTCAAAGTAGATAAACTCAAAATGTAATGATGCCTGAAGCATGACTTCCAGAATGGCACGAAGGCAGGCAGTGGTTTTCCTGCTCCGTGGAACAGCCACTTAACTACTAAATGTTAAAAATAAAAAGTGAAACCAAACCAAAAGAGCAACAGAAAAACAGCTGAAGTTTCTGGAAATTTCCCAAGAGCATATAGCAAATAGAGAAACATCTCTTTGAAGAAATCTGCTAAGTCTCAGTGTGAGCAGTGAGTTTAGGACATTTGAGCCACACTCACATCTACCCCACCCCTAATGTGAGTAAAGCTCTATTTTGATGGTGTGCAGCCAAGAAGACAGGCACAAAAGAAAAGAACTCCATTACTGACCTCCCTATACTAACCAAGATTACAAGGAAAGACCATGAAAAATTGTATGTCAGTAAGTTAGATAACTCCAATGAAATGCATTTCTATAACGATACAGTAGAGATTACTTAAAAATAAAGTAAAAAAGTAAGCTCAATATAAAATGAGCTTCCTAAAGCGATCAAGGAGATTGATATGCTTTATTTAAAAATAAGAAGCAACTTAAAAAAGAAGAAACAAGCTGAGATGGACTAAAGAAGAAAGAGAAAATCTGAACAGACTCGTAACAGTAGTTATTGAATTAGCAACTGAGACCTTTACACAAAGAAAAATCCTCAATGTAGATACCTCGCTGATGAATTTTATTAAGTAATTAAAGAGTTATCAATCTTCATGAACTCTTCCAGAAAATAGGAAAGAAGGGACCCTTCTCAAGTCATTCAATAAGGCTGTCATGACCTTGATTACAAAACCAGACATTTGACATTTATTTACTTGATAAATAAAAAATACTGAATGTCTTATGAAGAATAATACAAAAAAATGTATAATAAAATAATAGCAAAGTAAATCTAGCAACACATAAAAGGAATTAGATGCTCTAAGTGGGATGTGTCCCTGGAGTTCAAGATTTGTTTAACATCTGAAAATCAATGACTATGATATCCTGTATCAAAAGAATAAAGGACAAAGCCCACATGATCATGTTACTATTGCACGAAAAACATTTGACAAAATTCCACGCCCTCTTATGATAAAAAACAGATCACAATAAGAGGTGCCTGGGTGGCTCAGTCGATTGAGCCACCGACTTAGGCTCAGGTCATGGTCTCACATTTTGTGGGTTTGAGTCCTGAGTTGGGCTCTGTGCCTGAAGCCTGCTTCCGATTCTGTGTCTCCCTCTCTCTCTGTCCCTCCCCCACTCTTGCTCTGTCTCTCTGTCTCAAAAATGAGTAAAAACATTTAAAAAAAACACAATAAAATGAGAATAAAATGAGATTCGTCAACTGATAAAGGACATCTATTATAAATCCACAGCTAATGTAATATTTCATGATGAAAGACAGCATGCTTTTCTCTTAAGGTCTGGAACAAGGCAAGGAAGTCTGTTCTTGCCTCTCCTCTCTTGCTCTGCTCTATTCTATTCTATTCTATTCTATTCTACTCTATTCCATGGCAAATTCTATCCAGGACAATCATGCAAGAAAATGAAACAAAAGTCATCCATGTTAGAAATGAAGTCATAAAACTAACTCTATTTTCATATAAGTTATATTAAAATTTCCAAGGGTCTGCTAATAAAACCTATTAAAACCAAAGAACAAATTTAGCAACCTTGCAGGATACAAAAGCAATATACAAACCTATTTGTATTTCTAGTCACTAGCAACAAGCAATTAAAAATTACTTTAATAAATTCCATTTACAATAGCATGAAAAAGAATAAAATATTAATAGGCATTAATTTAATAAAATAAGAGTGTATGACATACTCTGAGAAAATGGTGCTTGAAATAAAGTAAAGATCTAAATAAATGAAGAGATGCCCCATGTTCATGGATCAGAAGATCTAATATTGTTAAGATGGCAACACTCGCTAAATTAAACTACAGATTTAGCAACATTTCTATCAAAGTTCTAGCTGGGTTTTTTGTTTTGCTTTGCTTTGTTTTGTTTTGTTTTTGTAGCAATTGAAAAACTAATTTCTATGGAAATGCAAAGGACCAGGGAGAGCCTTCTTAAATATGCCATCAAACCAGTAGAAATTAAAGGTAAAATATAATTGGACTCTATCAAAATGAAAGATTTTTGTGCTGAAAATTATACCATCAAGGGAGTATAAAGACAGCTTATGGAAAGGGAGAAAATTAGCAAATCATATCTCTGATAAGATTTGTATCCACAATCCATAAATAACTCTTACAACTCTATCATCAAAAGATAAATAACCCGATTAAAAATTGGTCACAGAACCTGAATAAACTTCTCTCCAAAAAAGACAGACAAATGGTCTAAAAGCACATATAAAATGCCCAACATCATTAATTGTTATGGAAACACAAATCAAAACCACTCGATTCCCCTACATACCCGCTAGGAGAGTGTAATCGAAAGTCAAATAATACTTAGCATGGGTGTGGGTGTGGGGAAACTGGAACCCACATGCATCGTCCGCAGGAATATAAGTGGTTGCCTTTTCGGTGGAAAACAGTCTGCCATCCCCTTAAAATGTTAAACATAGAGTTACATATGACCCGACAACCTCTCCAAGACAAACGAAACATGTCCACACAAAAACTTGTTACAGCTGACCCTTCAACAGTACAGAAATTAGGGGCACTGACCCCCACATAGTAAAAAATCCATGTATAACTTTTGACTCCCAGAAAACTTAACTACCAACAAGCCTACTGTGTACCAGAAGCCTCACCAATAACATAAACTGTTCGTTAACAAATACTTTGTATGTGACATATATTTTTTTAAGTTTATTTTGTGAGAGAAAGAGAGAGTGTGAGGGGGGAGAGGCAGAGAAAGAGGGAGAATCTCAAGCAGCCTCTGCCATGTCAGCACAGAGCCCGATGTGGGGCTCAAACTCTTGAAAATATGAGACCGTGATCTGAGCTGAAGTCAAGAATCAGACGTTCAACCAACTGAGCCACCCCAGGCTCCACTGTGACATGTATTATATACTGTATTCTTACAGAAAAGTCAGCTAAAAAAAAAGAAAATATTAAGAAAGTCATAAGGAAGAGAAAATATAGTGACTGTACTGTATTATAAGAAATCCATGTGTAAGCGACCAATGCAGTTCAAACCCACGTTGTTCAAGGGTCAACTGTATAAATGCATATGCCAGTACTGTGTATAATAGCCAAAAGGTGGAAAAAATCCAAATACCCATGAACTGAGCAAACACAGTACATCCAGACAGTGGAATATTATTCAGCACGGAAAAAGGAACAAAGGTCTGATGTGTGCGACAACAGGGAGGAAGCTCGAAAAACATAATAACTGAAGGAAGACTGAAGGAAGATGCGGTCTCACAGAAGACCGCATATGGTATGATTTTACTTCCGGAAAACACTCGGAATTGCGACAAAACATTGGTTAATTGCTGTCCAAGGCTGGGGAGTGATTGATGATGGACACTGGGTTTCTTACTGAGGTAGTGTTGATGTTGATGGTTATAAGACTCTGGATATACTTTGAAAAGCCACTGAATTGTACACTTGAAGGGAATGAACTATTTGCTATGCAAAGTAAATCCTAATGAATGTTTATAGAAAACACAATGATGATTTGGCAATGAAACAACAGTAAAAGTGTTAGATGTTCAACAAAAGACTGTACATATTTCATGAGTACCCACCTCCATACTAAGAGCATTAAAACCTCTGTGGGGAAGAACCACAGGAATGTGCCATGTCCAACCCTGAGCAGAGAGAGGTCAGAAATGTGAGGGCAGAGGTCAGGGAGGGTGAGGGCGTGAGCTCAGTCTCTTTCTTTCTCAACGAGATTGAACACTGACGTTTGTTAACTGGACAGTCATCCATGGCTGGGAATCTTACGTACTTTCTGTTTCTTCCATCCTCCTGTCCAGGGACAGACCTTTCCCGCTCCTCAGCATCCGTGGCCATCCTTCTGCCATATTTGTCTCCCTGGTTCTTACCACTTAACACACAGGTTTATGTATTAGACTTCTGCCCCCTGCCGTCCACTGGAACCCAATCTCCACGGGGACAGGGATTTGTACGTCTTGTTCTATGCTCTATCCCTTGCCTAGAAGAGTATCTGGCACATGATAGGTCTCCAGTAAATATATGTAAAATAAATGAAATTCACAAGCACAAAAAGAAGTAAGACAATATTCTGTGGTATTCCTCCTCTGGATAACTTTAAGGAGGATGGAAATTATTGATTCCAGGGATGCTGGGTAGAATTAACCAGTGTGAATGTCTGTGTCAATAACTTAAGATTCTGAATCCCTTCAATTGAGTGAGGGATTGTGAAATGAATGTTTGTTAAACAGAACTTGACCATTAAGGGTTGGATATGTATTTTGTTAGGGATGAAAAGTAATTATTCTTTTGGCTTCTTGTTTGAGACAGCTTACTGCGAGGTTACCCACGAACACCCCAAACATGGTTTATCTCCCTGATGAAAGCTACCACCATGTGGCTAAGTCGTTGGCTTTGTTTGGTCAGTTTTATTTTATCCAGAAAAAAATATATAAATGTAGTACTGTCAGTTTATCTTTGGATAAACGCTTTGTCAAGATTCTATCTGCGCAGATGTTTGAGTCCCCAAAGCCTGACAAATACGGGTGGGCTTGTGTCACTGGCTGCCTCTGCCCAGCGTGCTACGCACAGACAGTCCAGAAGGCAGGGTCCCCTCTCCTCAAATTGAAAGTGAACTCGTGACACTGCGTACATGAGAATTATGTCCATCTGTTCCTGCGTGTCCAAAATGGAAAGCACATCTTCCCATACGCAAACCAGCAACGCGCCTCCTGTCTCATTTTAGAAAAAGATAAAAATGCAGGACCCCGGTCTTCCAAACTCACATGCCCAGGGGCGAGGTGGCTGCAGACTGGACACTCTGTCATATAAAGAGCTAATTTTATGGGTAAGTTGCCTCTATAATCCACTGGTTCTGTGTCCAACAGCATCTGGAAGGAAAGTATACAAGTGGAGGCCGTGACTCAATATCTCTCTCAGAGCAGCTGCATACATATGGCTCAGTAAATTAATTCTATGGGGTGACTTTTTTATTCTGCCACTTTTTGCCATTTGCACGTGTCCCGGCTGCAGACTGAGGTCCATAAGATCTGCCCCCTTTGTCTCCCGGGCCCCACACACTCGGTACTGCTTAAATATTTGACTGGATCGCGATTTGATGTGGCTTCTCTTTAGGTGGCCACCACTCAAATGGGGTCTGAGCTTCCTTGGAACAATCTGGAAAGGGCTGTGAAGGGGGCGGGCTGGTGAGGTGCTCCAGGAGCCACAGCCTGACGTGGAACAGAGGGGCGGGCAAGGAAGCAGCGTGTGTGTCCCGGGGGCCCAGGGGCCCAGCCCTGTCCGCTGCCCATCCGGTGGGAGCCTGTCTCCCCGTGTCTCCTCTGGTCCAGGCCTTGCCAGACCTCTTGCATGCAGGAGCCAGCACCATTCATAGAGGCAGGGACTCAGGAAGAAGTGCTCCTGCTGAAGGCACTTCCCTGCCCACCCCTCCTGTGATGGACCGTGACCAGTGCGGGGCCTGTCAGGCTCCTGGGTGCAGGTGACAGACTGCAGCTCAAGAGCAGATGACTTCCAGGTCACAGACGACTAGGAGGGGCCAGGACGCAGAGCAGACCCGGGACCCAGGCCGCTGGCCCCAAAGCGCCGGGCTGCACGCGTCCCTGGGAGCTTGTGCACACTCCCCACCACCCCCCCTGCCGGGGTGGAACTCGCTGTCTCTCAGGTCAGAGTCACCAGGTTCATGGGGCCTTTGATGTGCCTAAACATAACTGGATAGTCAGTTTTTAGGGTCTCCTGGGTGGCTCAGCTGGTTAAGCATCCAACCAGCTCAGGTCATGATCGCATGGTCAGTGGGTTCGAGCCCCATATTGGGCTCTGTGCTGGCCGTGCTGAGCCTACTTCAGATTCTCTCTCCTTCTCTCTCTCTGCTCCCCCCCCCCATTCTCTCTCATTTTTTCTCTTTCAAAATAAATAAACCAACTTGAAAAGAAAAAGAAAGAGGGTGCTTGGGTGGCTCAGTCGGTTAAGTGTCCAACTTCAACTCAGGTCATGATCTCGCAGTTCGTGGGTTCCATCCCCACATCGGGCTCTGTGCTGACAGCTCGGAACCTGGAGCCTGCTTCAGATTCTGTGTCTCCCTCTCTGTCTCTGCTCCTCCCCTGCTCATGCTCTGTCTCTCTCTCTCTCTCAAAAATAAATAAACGTAAAAAAATAAATTAAAAAAATAACATAACTGGATAATCTGTTTTTAAAGTCAACTTTATTCGGGACACGCTATAGACATTAAAACTCACCTTTTAAAATGCACAGATAAGTGTGGACAAAGTGACACAGTTGTGAGCTGCCACCAGCACAGACAAGACACAGAAGGTCTCCATCACCCCTAACACCCCCTACCCGCTCTGTCCAGACCCTGCCACAGCTCCCCCCCACCCCCCACCGATTCTCTCCCGGGGTCTGGATCTCATCCAGAACGTCTTAGAGGTGACGTCACACACCCAGTAGCCTTTCCCCTAGCACATGCTTGAGATTTCATCACACTGTGGCCGGTGTCTCTTGTGCGTCGGAGAAGCCGTCCACCCTGTGGCTGTCTTGCAATTTGTCCATTTATTTCCTGGTCAGTGGCATTTGGGTTGTTCCCATTTCCGGTTCTTGGGAATAAAGCTGCCGTGAACGTTCACAAATGGGTCTACGTGTAAACGTTTCTTTTTATCCTTTTATTTCTGGACAAATGCACACGTGTGAGAATGACGGGTTGTATGTATGTACATGTGTGTTTACCAGCTGTATTTCAGTAGAGTTTGCCTACAGTAAAATGTGCCCAGTGTGGAAGGACCATGTGGGCTCATCTCTCTCAAGTGCGGACCGGTGCCCCCACTGCCACGCTCCAGGCTCAGAACGGCTCCCTCCCCACCAGCTCCTTGCAGTGTGTCCACACCCACCGCTCCCACCTTGAGCAAACCCTGCTCTGCTCCTGCGTCTATAAATTTGTCTTTTCTGTACCTTCCCGAGACACAGAACCATACTGTGTGTAGTTTTTGCCTCTGGCTTCTCTCCTGTAGCATGTTTTTGAAATTCATCCATGTTTGTGACATGTACCAGAACTTTCTTCCTTCCGATTGCTGAGTAGGGATCCGTGGTATGGATAACTTTGGCTACCTATCACCAGTCGACGGGCATTTGGGCCGTGTCCAGGCCTGGCTCTTACGCACAATGCTGCTACTCACATTCACGTCCATGCTCGACACTGACATCTGTTTTCATTTCCTTCGGCAGGTTGGACCATACGTCACCTTGTGTTTAACGTGTGGGCTCTTGTCCTTCCAGTGCAGCCACAAGCTACTTGCTTAGGGGGCAGAAGTAAATGTCCTCAGTCTCTGGTGCTTTGTCCCTGGGGAAAGTGCATTCAGCATCTCAGGAGGCTGGCCCTCGCTCCGTCCGCTGTGACCAGAGTTGTCACAGGCTTCCAGACGTTCACTAAAAGGAAACGGGCAGGAGTTGGTCCCTCTCTAGAGGACATTCACAGGCATTTCTGGGCAAGCCTTCCCCAGGACTCTGGGTCCAGCAAAAACCATCAGCAGAAGGGCTTGTCAGGAGCTCAGTCAAAACCCTCTCTACCCTCTGCCTTGGTTTCCTTTTGCACACCTGGACCCTTATGTCCACGCAGACCACAGAGAAACAAAAAGCATGGGGAGGCCCCCTGCTCAAGCATATTTCCAGAACTCCAGCGAGGGCTGGTTTCAGCAAATTAGCTCCTTTTAAAAAGGACAGATGTCCATTGAAACAGTTGGCTTCTTCGGGCCTTGGGGGTAATTACCTTAGCAAATACATAAAGGCATTAAGTCTCTGTTCTTTTGATCCAGAATAAGCAAGTGAACAGCCTGCAATGGAAGGCCGGTGTCAAGACTGGTGTGAGGTCTCTGAAGAACTAACTATAAAGGGGTGTTTGTATTTGGAAAGAAAAAGAGTCCCCATTGTGCACATGTCGTTTGAATGAGGATTGAACTTTTTGTTTTTCCAACCACCAAGAGATTCGGGGGCTGTTTGTTACTACAATATAACACAGCCTGCCCTGACTAATACCAATACTATTTACAATAGCACTAAACATATAAAATGCCTCCAATCAGTTAGCCAAGGACGTGAATCATCATCCGAAAGAAAATCATTATACTTTTCTTAAAGACTTTAAAGAAGACATAAATAAGTAGAAGAGATCACAAGTTCATGGATGATACAGCCCAATGTGGAAAACTGAGACATTGCCCCAAATTAATCTAATTTTTGATACAATTTCAATCAAACTCTCAACAGTGTTTTTCATGGCACTTCATAAACTGAATCTGCAATCTATATAGGAAAGCAAAGAAGAAAGAATAACTAAGATACTGCTGAAGAAGAACCAAGCACTCGGCCTGTCCAGCCACACAGCAGGAATCTTATCACATTGTAATAGCTGGACGATGCGCAGGTGCACGGAGGACGGCGCCCCCAGGAGGAAGCAGCCAGAAGCACATCCGTGGGAAGGGTGTAGCCGACAGGTGGTCCACATGGTTGTTAAAAGCTCAAATAGCCTCTCAGCCACTATAGAGAACTAGCTACATTTTTACTCAATGTTATAATTTAAAACCATAACATTATCAATAATCTTTTATTTATGGAAATGTGTCTAGTAAGGCCATGGGCAGAATAACGAACAGGGAGGCTGGAGGGCAGGAAAGACGTGATCAAGGACGGATAGCCCGGGGCTGCCCCGGAATTTCTGTTCCATAAACAAGGTGATAGGCACGTTGCTGTTAATTATGTTGTTCTTCAGGACTCAGGTGATTGAGGTATATTTCCTTAAAAGTCTGAAATAATTCAGAACAAAAATTTTAAAGGAAAATTCCAGCTCATTCTAAGTGTTTTGGGCCAACTGCCATTTCCCTCTGGTAGGAAAAGAGACAGTAAGAAAACAAAGTGCTCAGAGAAAACATTTGGTACTTTGAGGGTTCCTGCACCTTCCAAACCGTCAGAGAATATTTTGTGTACATGCTAAAGGACCAAAATATTTAGAATCATGATCTACGTGGTAACAGTCTTATTTCTGAAATTAGTTAAATCAAAAGGGATTTTTTGAGGGGCGCCTGGGTGAGTCAGTCAGGTCAGCGCCAGACTCTTGATTTTGGCTCAGGTCACGATCTCAGTGGTCTTCAGGTTGGACCCTGCGTGAACATGGAGGCTGCTTAATATTCTCTCTCTCTCTCCCTCTGCCCCTCTACCCTGCCCATACTCTCTCTCTCTCTCAATACAAAAATAGAAAGTAAATTAAATTTTTAAAAACTTTAAAAATGATTTTTAAAATATGATTTAAATAAGACTAAGCCAGTTTCCATCATGAGCAACGTGCCCGGATGGGGCTTTGCAGACACAGACTTCCATCGATTCTGTTTTCCTATCATTTGAACTTCTCCATCTTAGAAAATAAAGGCCAGCAGAGCCTATGGCGGGCAGCACATCCAAGTTTCACTGATGACGGATGCTGGAGAAGGGCCAGGTGGGGACATAAAACCCCTCTTTGGTACTTGTGTGGTTGTAGCCCGTCACTTAATGACTGCCGCTTGGTTGTAGAGACATCACGTTGGGAATGAAGTGAGTGATGTACAAAGGGGATATTCGGGAGAGACGGGCACGGGCATAACTTTGACGGTTCAGAAGAACGCCTTCCGGAAGAACAAGATAGGACGCGGGGCCCTTCGGTAGTCCCCACATGGCAACAGTAAAAATAAGAAATATCTGAGCAGCCCAGCAACCTTGGCTGAAGGCAGATGAGAGGCAGTCCACACTGACACAGAAAACTGGAGTCATGTTCTCAGGTACCAGCTGACTTCAACCTCGCAGACGAGGGTGAGACGTTGGGGGGAACGTAACATTATGCAGAAGACATTTCGGTCCAGTGAAAAGAGATCCTGCCCTCCCAGTTCGATGGGCGTTTCGTTAAACTCTACCGGGTAATTCCATCACTAACTCCAAGTCTGAACGTTCTTCCAGATAAGCTTTACTGGTGACGTCCTTGAGCTGGGTCCCTGCGTTCCTGGACTGGTGTCTTCTGCTTCCGCCAAGGATGCCGGGTCCCTTTCCAGGGCACTCATCTCAGTGCCTTTGAGCTTCAACTTGTGAAGGAAACACCGCTTCAAGTAAATGAGTGGTGGTGGATGAAGAAGGAACCAGGGGCCCCAGAAGTTTGGTTTATGGGGCAGGAATATGGAGCCAGCCAGCCTGCCAGGTGCTCTGAGAGGGGCCGGGTGCTAGATGCGGCCAGATGTCTGATGTTGGGAGCATCCGAGGGGCAGCAAGGCCGTGTCTTCTCTCCGTGGTGGCTTCACAAGCGCCCCCACCACCACTGCCCCCCTGGGAGACCTTGAGAGACACACGTGTGCTACAGACTGGAAACTGAGGTGAACTGGTTTTCTCTCAACTCCAGCGTGGGAACACCGGCGTTGGAGAGAATATATAATTTCCTGCCGATTTATTCTGGCATCCTTCTGGGCCTGGCCAGCGTGGGGGAAGCAGGGATGCGCTCTGCAAACATCACCACATCACAAAGACAAGCTTACGCGTTGGCATTTCCAGCATCCCGGGGCCTCCGGCTGCATTTGTGAAATAAACTGTGCTTTGAGGTCATGCTAACTGTGTACTCACGCAGCCCCTCTGCTCCCAAAGTGCGTGTGAACATAGTGTCTCCTTCACCTGCATGGCTGCTGCTTCTCGAGCTTCCCCGGAGCGTGTGCCAGCCGGAGAGGACCCGGTGGCCGGTCATCAATCTGGTCCTTCTTTCCCTCTCGCGTCTAGCTCCCCCACTCCTGGCTGCGAATCTGCAAGAAGAAACTCAGAACATCAGTCCTTACAGTTAGACTTTGTTGCTGGTTCCTGGAAAGGCTTTGGTGCCCCTGCCCCAGCACGGCCCCTCACCGTCTTTCTCCCGCGGCCCCCCACCTGCTTGCCCACCCAGCTTGTTGGGCAGGGCCCCCTCCACTCACCGAGGAGGTTCTCAAGACCATTTGGGTGGCCTCCTTCATGTGTCGAACGTACTCACCACCAAGGGCCAGATCATCCAGGCTCTTCTGGTTCCAGAACTTCCAAGGCCCCTACTGTCAATCAGCGACATCCAACTCATTTTTTGCCACAAATCTGCACGGCCTGCTGAAAACCATTGTTTAACAAGATTAGGAAGGAAGTGGTGACAGCCCTCCACCCAAAGACGTCCTTCTCCTGGAGACGGTGGGCCATCTTTGCACCCCCACAACATGAAACATGTTTGTGGAGCGGCTCCTTCTTGGGGGCTGGTGACTGCTGGTGACATTCCCAGCTTCCCAGCTCAGCCTGACCACGGCGGCCCCGTCTGCCGGGTCTGGAGAATGGGGGCAGGCTCACCGGGTTCTTGTACCCTCTCCACTCGTGCACAGACACTGCTGTTGGCCTATCCGGGTCCCAGGTTTGCCCTGCCTGCCCAGGGTTGCCTTGCCTGGAGGGTCCTGAGTCTTGTGCCCCCAGCCCAACCAGGGTGGCCCAGAGCCTCAAGGAGGAGCAGACGCTGCAGTGGTGACGTCCCTGCTCCCGAGTTCCCTGTGGGCTCAGGCGGAGGCTGGACGTGGCCCGAAGCCCCGCTCCAGTTCACGTCTCCCCTTCTCTCTGCCTGAAGTCGCTGGAGCTTTTCTCCCAAGACTCTGCCCTCAGCCCTTGCCCAGGAGTCCCTGTTTCGGCTTCTGGGGAACCCGACCGACCCAGTTCCCTCGTGTGGATGAACACGGAAAAACCAGAACAAAACCAGCAGACTCTTACCCATGGAGAATGAGCCGAGGGAGCGCTGGGAATGATCAGCACACTTACCATGATGAGCACCGAGTACTGTGTAGAATTGTTGGCTCACTATATCCTACACCTGAAATTAACATAACGCGGTGTGTTAATTGTATTCAAGAAAGAAAAGAGAGGAAAAGAGAAGAAAAGAAAAAGAAACAACGTAAAAAAGGAAGTGAGGGTGGGTCCCCTTGTCAGGAACAGAGCCTGGGGCGCCATGGGGGCTGGCTCCCCTCCTCCCCAGCACGATCACCCTCTACCCAGGTTCCTGACCTTCCAGGGAGGCCGGGGTCCAGCAGCAGAAGACGCCTTCCGAGACTGCTCAGAATCGTGTGATGTTTGTTCTTCCCGGCTGCACTGAGAGGGGACGGTGTGCTTGAGAGCGCACAGGGCGCTCGTCTCAGGGAGATGCGGGCAGAGCTGGGGTCTAGGGAAGGGTGTGGAGGGGACGGAATAGACCCCAGCTCTGCAGGAACAATGGTGAGCATCACAGAAGGAGTCGATTGGGGAGCACAGGGAGGACCATCTCTGGGTGGAGGACCGATGGGCAGAGGTAGGGGAGAGTCAGGAAGGGTTGGCAAAGGAGAAGAAGCAGTCAGCTTTCTACCTCAGAACCTGTGCCTCCCTTTCACGGCAGATGGCCGTGCTCCCCTGGGAGCTGTGTTCGAGCTCAGCTCTGGGGCTGCAGATCAGCTCCACTGGGGGACGCGTCCCATCGCGCCCTCTGCTCACCCAGATGGCCCCAGCTACCTGCACCTGCACCGACCTCGGCTTTAGGGGCATTTCCATGGCATTTATTTCTCCCCTGGGGGTGTGTAACTGTTTATTTTTGTTAGTCGTGTCCCTTGGACAGACTCTGAATGTCACATGCCTGTCAAGTATACTGCTCTCATCTCCCAAATATTTCCTTGTGCGTCACCGCTGACCCCATCCGCTTCCAGATACACACGTGTACTTCATTTTCACCATGACATGGGTGGGCCAACTGTAACTCTTTCTAGCTGAAATAAGGAAAAGTGCTCAGAAAGTGGATACCTCTTACTGATGGCCCTCCCCCACCCCTGGTGTCGCTGACCAATAAGGCCTGGGGGTTGCTCTCGACTTCTCGCCTGGGTTTTTGTAGCCGATCACAGTTGAAAGAAAGGGCAAAATAGATAAACAGTCTGAGGTCAGCAGGGCAGAAACATACACCAGTTTCTGTTCGCATTTGTTTACCCGGAACCAAGTGGTTGCGGTGCAGAAATGGGGCAGAAACAGGACCGGGGCCTGACTCCCCAACTTTCCCACCTCTGTGCAGAAAACAGGACAGACCAACGCTGACGGACATCCATCTGCTGGGGAGCGTGGAGAAGAGGTATAAGGCGCACGGAAAAGCCAAAGGCCATCGCCAAGATCGTCCAGGTCCGCGGGAAGGTTTGAAACGCTCCCAACTTTATGATCAGTAAGGGCTTTCACGCGTCTCCCTACCAATGGCTGCAGGAGGCAGCGGCCCCGCGCTCCGACCAGTTGGGGGCGCAGTGTTCTCCATGTAAACTCCTGCAGAGAAGAGGGTCTGGGGGCGGGGGAGCTCATTCTGGAGAGGAGGAGGTGGCCTCAGCTGAAGGTTAGACCTTAGCGGAAGCTTAGCGTCAGACGGAACTGCCCCAAACCACATGTGAGCCTCATGGGTGAGTTAAGATTAGCGAGCTCTCCGAACGCCTCCCGGAAGCTGGCACCTCCATCCGCCCCCAGCCCCACACGTCCGTCGGTCGTTAGCGGAACCCCAGGGAGGTGTCCCAGGAACAGCCTCGGAAGCATTCCGGGCAGCATGCCACGTGCCTTTGTTCGATTCCTGTGGCACCCAAAGGTTTCATGTGCGAAGGACGGCATCTGCCCATCCCTCCCCTTGGTGCCCCCGCCATGGGGAAAAGGGAGCATATGCAGGGGTGCAGACGACCAGGCCTTCCCAATCTCGCCACCGAGGACACTCACCAGAGACCCTAATGGCTGGCGCATCTCCACATTTTAATGAAATGCTTGTGGAATGTGGCATCGTGTCTCGATTTTCCCTCTCTCAAGGGCACGCCCTCCTCCTCCAGCCCCGATCAGATGTGCATCGGATTTTTCATGACAAACAGAACCGAGGACCCAGTTGTTGTCATTGCCGTTCATCTCATCTGCCAAGACAGCAGTACACAAAATAAGACAGTCCTCGCCTCCTGGGGACTTCTGTGCATTTATGGAAGACAGACAAGACCCCTGCTGTGCAGTGACCTATTCTAGGATAGCCAGTGCCAGGGAGTGCTACTAAAGCATGTCAGGGGATCCAGGGAGGCTTCCTGGAGGAGGTGATGCCACGCTGGGAGCAAAGGGGTAGATACAAATTCTCCAAGCAAACAAAGGGACATTGTGGGCAGAGTTCAAGACCAAAGCTCCAGAGGTCAGAGGGAACATGGCCAGTTGTGGGGACAGCTGCGATGTGGGCATGAGGTGGGTCATGGCAAGGCTGGACCAGGAAGCAGGTCAGGTGGGCCGACTGGCTCGGAGAACGGCGGTAGAGTCAGACCGAGCAGGGGTGGTGTTGATTTCCCTAACCCCCAGGCTCTCCATGGACAGTGATGTCATCAGCACCTGTCTCGGTGGAGGGTCGTGCAGGTTAAGGGAAATGAGGCCTCTCGGTGTCATCAGTACACGACCACACGGGATGCTCCATCACCAAGACGTCACCTACTGTGGGGACCACAGCCTGCAGCCCCCGTGAAGGAGCTCGGCTGTGTCGCGTGCTGAGTAAGGACAATCCACTAAAGGGAGGACGAGACCAGAGGGAAACCTTCCGTGATCATGCGGCTCCGGCGGGAGCGCCTGGCGGAGACCTAGCCGAGGGCAGCTTCCGTGGCCTACCGGACGAGGCCACGTTCTGTGCCGGGGAGGGGGCCGGGATGAAGCGGTGTCTGGATTCAGAAGCGGCAGAAGGTGGCAACCGATTACATTTGAGGGAATGTTGAGGCCACAGGACCCATGACAGCCTGGGTCCTGAATGACACGGTGGCCAGCAGTGGGAGCACTCTGATTAGAAGCCGTGGGAGAGGGGGCCGCGGTGGGGCGGGGAGCGGGGACGGGGGCGGGGCCACACGCGGTGGGGGGCAGCAGGGGCAGGGTGGAGGGAGGCGGGGGCGGGGCCGCGGCGGAGGGCGGGGCAGCCGCGGGGCAGGGGCGGGGGCGGGGGCGGGGCCGCGGCGAGGCAGGCCAGCGGGGAGGAGCACGCGCCCCGCGGGTCCCTTCTGTGCTAGTCCTGTCGGCTTCAGGGTGCTTGCTGCGCTGCCAGTAGGGTCGGGAGCCCCACCCAGGAGCAAGGTCTGAGCTGAACCCGTCAGGTCGTCGGGCACTTCCGGCAGCAAACACTCTGCACGGCCAAGCTCAGGTGGGCCAAGCGCACCTGCCCACGCCTTGGCTCGCACTGCGGGGATTCCGATGGAGCCGGATTCCGCTGCCAGACGCCCCTGCCTGCGCCACACTAGCGTCCACGTACCAATCTTCCTGCCTCACATCTACCGCGGATCCTCGGGAAGGTGGGACAGCGGGCTCCGTGAGTCCTCTGGTGTCCTGAGAGCGTGTGTGAGTGAGTGTGTGCGTGTGTGCATGTTTGCGTGTGTGCATCTGTGCATGTGAGCTTGTGTGCGTGCGAGCGTGTGTGCATGTGTGCATTCATGTGTGTTCACGCATGTGTGCTTGTGTTCATGTGTGCACGTGTGCGTGAGAGCATGTGTATATGTGCATGTGTGCACGTGTGCGTGTGTGCATGACAGCGCATGTGTGTGCGTGTGCATATGCGTGTGTGCATGAGAGCATGTGTGTGTGTGTGCATGTGTGCATGTGTGTGTGTGCATGTGTGTGCGTTACATCAAACAGTATTCAATCACTATTAGGGTAATTGCATTTCTCTAATTGAATTAGGGATTAGCTGCAATCACCGTCCTTTGTTCCTGTCTCCTGGCGTGACTGATTCACAAAGCTCCATTCACTGTAAACCCCCCCAATAACTCTGAGGGCACCTACTACATCCATCTTTCCAAAGAAAATTACTAAGTGCTTATTTATTGTGGGCCTAGACAGGCTCACCAGATATCATCCCCAGAACGCGCCCCAGGAAAGAAGATGAGCCCCTTGGCGGGGCTGCTATCGATCATTCCAGGCTCCCAGCTTCCCGATCCAGCTGGCGAGCAGGCGGGCGCGGGGGCCGATGGGCGGCTCTGGGACCTAGTTAGCGGCCTAATGGAGGAACGGAAGCCTTGGCTGAGAGGGGGACTTGCTGTGGCGTGTTCAGCGGTCTCTGGATTTATGGGCCTGGAGTTGCTAACCTTCTGTAAAATAGTCATTGCTCTTATTAGAGGGAAAGGTCTATTTTTGAAAAGTTGCAGAAGGCTCTTTGAATACAAAACAGCGTTTGCAATTCTTCCGGCTGATTTATTTATAAGGCAGTATTTTTTCCTTTAGTTGCTGTTGATGGGAGCTACAAAAATTAGGGAGGAATGTCTGGGGAGCGTCAGGACAGCTCCATGAAACTTCGCTTCTGACCCGTGGCAGAGACCCAGCCTGTATTTAGCGTATTTAGCGTGCATACTGAAGTGTTCCGAGGTCCCCTCTGCAGAGACCAGCTGGCTCCCCGACTATGTGGGACGCCCGATGAGGAGGACAGCCACCCAGCTGCCCGGCAGGGGTCTCAGGCTTTTCCATCACCTGGCTGCTCTCTGGTCCGGGTTTTCCACTCCCATGGCCCTGGGGAGTGTCTATAGACCCTTTCTTATTATCTGTAATTATCTGTAATTGATGAGTTGCTGGAGGCAAACTGCACTTTCTCCTCCATAAGGTAAAAAGTCTGGGGAAGGGGCAGTCGTAGGAGAGTCCTGCATATTGTGAGGTTTGCCTCCAGGAGATCCACCAGACCCTGACAATAAATATCAGAGAAAACCCGCTCAGGCTTCCAGCATCCGGAGGAGAGAAGGAACAATTCTGAAATATGAGAGCACTCTGTTCTCAACAAGACCTGCTCCCCTCGGAAACTAGCTACCAGAGCCTCACTGACCCGCGGAAGGGAAATCACCAACCCACTCTAGCCAACCTGTCCCAGAAGACAAAGCTTAGAAACACTGGGAAATTCTCCGTCAGAGGCCAAGACCTCATCATAGTGCTCTGGAGCACCTCTTCCTGCTGTCTCCCTGCTGCATCACTAACCGCCTATTTGCAGCGGCTCCTTGTACCCAGAACATCATGTTCTGCTATCAAGAAAAATTACAAGGCACACCAGAAAACAGAACACAATTTGAAGACGGAGAGAAAGCATCCAAACCAGACATGGTTTATTGAAGAGATCAATACAATCAGTAAGCCACTAGCCAGACAAAGAAAAAAGGAGAAAGAAAACCCAAATTACTAATATCAAAAGTAAAAGAGAGGACATCACTACAGAGCCCATGAAAATTGAAAGGATAATACAAGGACATTATACTAAATTCTGTGCCCACATATTTGGTAAGCTCTTTTAAATGAAGCAATTTCTTCAAAGACACAATCTGTCAAAATCCATATAAGCAGAAATAGAATATCTAAATAGGCCTATATCTATCAAACAAATTGAATTAATAATTAATTACCTTCCCAAACAGAAAGCTTCAGGCCCAGATGGGTTCACTAGTAAATTCTACCAAACATTTAAGGAAGAAAGTACACCAATTCTTTACAGTATGTTTCAAAGGATAGGAACAGAGGGAATACTACCTAACTCATTCTGTTCTCACACTAAAATCAAAGACATTACAAGAAAACGACAGACCAGTATCTCTCAAAACATAGATGCAACCTCAACAAATATTAGCAAATCAAATCCAACGGTGTATAAAAAGAATTATATACCATGACCAAGTGTGATTTATCACAAGTATGACAGTCTGGAGCAACACTGAGAAAATCATCTGGATGTAATCCATCGCGCCAACAGACAAAAGAAGAAAAATCTCCCGATCCTATCAATAGATGCAGGCAAAGCATTTGATAAAATCCAACACCCCTGCATGATTAAAATTCTCGGTAACCTAGGAGTAGAGGGGAATTTCCTAAACTTGACAAAAAATACCCAAAACACTCTACAGCTAACATCATACTTAAAGGTGAGGAACTCAAAGCTTTCCCACTAAGGTCAGGAGCAATCCCCTCTCGCCACTGATTTTCAACATTATACTGCAAGTCTTTGCTAATACAGTAAGGCAAGAAAAGGAAGTAAAAAGTATATAGATTGTGAATGAAGACATAAAATTGTCTTTACCTGCAGATGACATGATCATTCACATAGAGAATCCAAAAACATTAACGTTAACAACAACAACAACGACGACAACAACAACAACAACGCCTCGTGGGACTAATAAGTACTTATAGCAAGTTTTTTAGGATACAAGGTTAATCTACAAGAGTCGATTGCTTTCCTAGATGTCATCAATGAATAAGTGACTTGCGAAATTAAAACCACAGTGTTTACGTTATTACTTTAAAAAACGAAATACGTAGGTATAACTCTAACAAAACATGTGCAAAATCTGTATGAGGAAAAGTATAAAACCGATTAACAAAATCAAAGAAGAACCAAATAAAAGGAGAAAGATTCCATGTTCATGGAGATTCGATATTGCCAAGATGTCAGTTTTTCCAACCTGATCTATGGACTCAATGCAATCTCAGTAACAGTTCAAGCAAGTAATTTGATGGACATTGACGAACTGATTTTTTTTTTTTTTTATTCTTTACAATATCTAAGTGCATTTCCTATGCTGGGGATAAGGGTAGGGAGACTTGTAGCTAATCAGAGTTATTTACTCATTCACTTTTATAGCTTTACTTAATGAGCACATTTTCTTGGTAATGCTGCCTTGATGTTTTCCTCTCCTGTCCTGGAAGCTGTTGTCTTGGATACAAAAACGCTAAAGCTGATAAATTGCATTTCACATCTAAAACTATCTAAATTTCTGGCAGAGTGAACATTTATATGATGTTCTTTGCCACAGGCAAAACTTTTTTCTAAGGGATTTGAAGTTGCTTTTTTTTTCCTCTCAGTAAAAAAGGAAGTTTTGATACATGTCAAATTATACTCAACTGAGATGTCTGACTTCACAATTATTCAAGAAACCTGAATGTCGTATTACTCCAGCAGACTTAGTGCCTTACCACCTGCCCCCCTGCCACTTTGCCTTGTGCCCTGGGGTCCGGGTGAGCAAACCCCCCCGGTCTGACAGAGAAGCATGGCTCTCTGGTCGAGCAGAGGCGAGTAGAGGACACCGCAGTGTGGGGAAGCGTCCCGGCTTGCACCACGGCTAACGCTGCCTGTCTTCCCGCTTGGATTTCCCCCTTGCTCCTTCCTCCCAGTGTCCTTTGCTGGCTTCTCCTCTTGTCCCCGACCTCCCGAGGCCAGAGTGTCCCCGACAGTACTTCCAAGTCACACATCCAGCTGTCGGCTTGACATTTGCACACAGGCGTCTGGCTGATCGCATCCCCTCTACAGCCGCACCTACCCTTCCACTCGCTCTGGCCAAAACTTGGCAGTCGTTGTCGACTCTTGGCTTTCTCCCACCCCCACATCTAATGCATCAGCAATCGGCCTTGCTCTAACTTCAAAACGTATCAGAACGCTGTCACTTCTTACTGTGCCTGTTGCTATCCCTTGCCCCTCGGTAATATGTTCTCCGCCCGGGAGCCAGAAGGATTTTTAACAAAAGCCAGATCACATCACCAAGATGCCTTAGACCCTATAACAGCTCCTTGCTTTACTCAAAGTGAAAGTCAAAGCCCACGAACGTCTCCAAGGTCCTTCAGAGATCTCTTTCTTCTCCACCGCCACCCACGCGACTGTCCTCGTCTCTCACATCTCTGGCCACGCTGACCCGCTCTCTCAACCATATGAGGCTCTCTCCTGCTTCAGCCTTTGCTCTGGGCATCCCTCTGCCTGGGATAACCCGCCCTGTGGCCTCGGCTTGGCTCAGTTCATTGTCACCATCAGGGGTCTTTCAGGTGTCGGTTTCTCGGTGAGGTCTACCTCCATGCTCCCAGTCGACCCCTCTGTCTTGCTCTGTTTTCTCCCCACCCAGCATCTGTCACCTTCTAACATACTTTATAATTTGCATATTTAACGTATTTGTTGTTCAGTGTCTGTCTTCTCCCGATACAGATTAGCACTCTGGGGGATTGGTGCGTTTGTGCTTCTCGAGGGCTTACAACATCCTTCGGCAAAAGCAGTTTTTCAATAAATATTTGCTGGATGAATGCAGTCTAACTGGATTCAAGTCCCGGCTCCGATCGTCACCTTGGGTGTGAACACAGGCGTGCTGTTTGATCCCTCTTGATTTCAGAGTCTTCCCCTGGAAACGGAGTCCTATATGAAGGAACGCTTGTGAAGATTGTCTGAGGTACCACTTGTGAAGTGTAAGCCTTGGAGTAAGTGGAGAAGCTGGTTCCCCTGGCCTGTGTCCTGGTGGGTCCTAGCCAGGTACCTTGTCTTCTAGGATAAGCGTGATCTCACCACCTGCTGTCCCCCGTGGATGAGGAGCAGCCTATCGTACGGCCCCCTTAAGGCACGTACTCGCTAAGCACTTTCCACGCATGGCCGCATTCCATCCGATAACAATACTGCAAAGCAGGCATTGCCGCTAACCCCCCAGTGCAGACGGGGAACGAGAAGCACGGGGCTTCTATTCCTTGAGTTCAGAGGGCTGCCTGCTTCCAGAGGCCCTCATCTTACCGTGAAACTCACTGCTCCTCTAACCCGTCCCACGTGTCGGCTTCTGCCAACAGCAGCCCGATCAGAATCTGTGGTCAGCATCCTTACACAGATCCTCTTAAGTCCTCGTCTGATTACATACGTAGGATCCATTCCTAAGGGTGAAATGCTTTTGAACATATATTTAAGTTCTTTAATTCTAGTTGCCAAATTACCTACCTGTTTTTTTGTTTTTTTTTTTTGACAACTTACAGTCCCAGCAACAGAAAACAAGAAACGTTCAGTAAACAACATTAATAAAGACCACACCTGTTTCACGGGACATGTTTTCCGTTGTATGTTGTCAAGTGTTTATTTTTAACTCTTAGCTTCATAAATAAGACTCGTATCAATATGTTGATGAATCAGATACTTTGACTTTTAGGAATTTCCCCTCCCTTTGAGTAGACTTCTTTGATCAAAAGTTCATGATTCACACTTCCAGTTATTTTCCAGATCAAATTTACTCATTTATTTTTTTCCTAAACACTGACTGAGGATCTACTCTGTGCTGACGCCGTTCTAGATTCTTCCTCGTGATGACAGCTCTGGATTGGTGATTGTTTTGGAAGTGGGTTCACCCTTCTCCACGCCTAGAAAAAGCTTCGTCACCTTTCATGACTCTTGTGTGCCATCGCCCTTGGGAAAGCCCTCTCTTCTCCAGGAAGAAGGGAGACCTCTCCACCCCGGTTCGGCCAGTCCCAGACCATACCCCCCCTCCCCCAGGTGGGTGGGCACAGACACAGAGCAGAAATCCCCTCCGCCCACCAGGGCCTCTTGCCGAGAAGACAGAGGGGTAAAGAGATGGTCATGTTGGTGATGTGGGTGTGAGAGAATCCTTTTCATATCATTATTTTCGTTTATTTTACTGCTGTTCGTCACTTGACAACATTGAAATAAGAGGCTAACATTTTCTATGAGAAAATAATGGGTTCTTGTAATACTTGACACTTCTTTTAAGACCCTAATTTTCGACAACTCTGTCTTCCTTAGAGACTCACAGGGGGGTTATCTGCTAGTCAGAGGGGGTTTCCTGCAGGAGGAAGCCTGTCTGTGACCTGTAAGCTGTGCCGAAAGGCTGCAAGTTTACAGCGGCCTGGAGGCCAACTCTACACGGAGCTGTGGCTGCAGGTGGTGACCGGGGTGCAGGGGGGACCAGTGCGGGGCTGCAGCTCCTGGCTTGTGTGCTTACGTCCCCTCCCCACCCCTTCAGCCACCATTCTTGGCTGTCTTCGGTGGAAACGCCGGGGCCTTCTCACTCATGCAGCCATAGAGAACACAGCTGGTATGTGATCTTACTGTCCCTCCATTTTGCTGATGAGTTCTCAAGATTATTTGATAAGTGCTCTCTGGTGTTTCAAATGCTTGGTGCAGTTTGCCAAGACTACAAAGTGAGATAAGACCGGAAATCATGTCGCTTCACCCTAGACCGTGGTGCCCAGCCAGGCTTGCCCTTGCAACAAGAGTTTAACTGACTCCACGGCTACTGCTTCTATCAGCACTGCTGAGTTGTTAAATATCCTGTAATTCTGTGTTGGCCGAAGTGTTCTAAGATGTAATTTTCTTATCAGGTACTCAAGCTGATCTCCAGCTGCCTGTTATCCAAAGTGAGTCCTTCGTGCAGGGTGTGAGAGTCTCAGTGAAAAGGCAGGTGCTAGCCGGGAAGCCCCGGGTCGGGGGAATCCATTTGTCCAGCAGGATTCGAGGTCATTGCCATTATTAGCACAATTTTTTTTTCAACTCCTACCATTCAGCTTTCCCAGCTGGAGAGTTCTGGTTATAGTAAGATCCCAAAGTCGTGAAATACACACTCACATGGGGACCTGGAGGCATGGCAGAGCCTCATCTTCTGGCCTTGGTGTCTCTGAAGGGATGCGCTGGCCGCAGGGAGAGGGGAGGACTCGGGGCAGGTCCCGTGTGGCCGCTGGCACCTCAGGAAGCGTGACCAGGTCCTGCCTCAGTGCAGAGGCCTGTCTTGCTACAAGTGCATCTGGTTGGAGTTGGAGGTGCCGTCACCCAGAGCTGGTGAGAAATGCAGAATCTGAGCCCAGAAAGTGCACTGTGACCAGGTCCCCAGGTAGCCTGCGTGCCCACTTCCTGGGAGAAGGAAGGCATGGGTCCGTGGTTGTGGTAGACTGCCTCTACAGCAGAATCACTTGGGAAATTGTTTTTAAACCCCCATGCCCGGTGCTCATCAGAAAGGTTTGGGGAACCAGTCACCAGTGTTTTAAAAGCCCTGTGTCCAGACGGCATGAGAACCATAGGTATAGACCGCTTATCAATAGCCTCTTACTTTTGATTCGGGTTCAGAAACAGTGTCCGAACCAAGAAAAGTTCAGGCCATTGAATGGCGATTTGAAATGCTCTGGAGAAAGCACCGCTGTCCTGGTGGGCCCACACGATGACAAAATTAAATGTGTATCCGGCGCATTTAGGAAATGGGGGCTGTTTCACTTCTCAGTGTACCAGTGATCAAATAAAACTAGCAAATGTGACTCATCCCCTTCCTGATGTTCCGTCTTGCCATGTGGATAGATTTAAGGTCACAGTGCTTTGCAGCCCCGATAGGGTTTATAACTATGATAAAATTCTGACATAAAATAAATTCTGATCCAGGTTTGGTTTTATTTGGAGGCTATATAACCGAGAGCGCCTTGAGTGCCTGCATCAGAATTCTGTTACAATAGATTCTGTGGACCCTGCAGCTGGTTGCATCCAGCCTGAGAGTGGGTGTGCGGCCCCCGGAGGGCAAGCCAGAGTGCCACGGCTCTCCACGCGTGGGCTTGTCCCGGAGCAGCTGGCCTGCCGCCCAAAGCACTGTTTTGTGGCTCGGAACCCAAGAGTCCCATTCTAGTAAGAGGCCATATACTTCTTCATACAAGTTGGTTTTGTGCCTTCATAATCGCTACCAGCACAAATGTTTCAGAAGCCTGGGCTTGATGCTTGGCCCTGTGGGAAATAGATTCTGGGCTGGCTCCCTGTCCTCAAAAAGTTTAATAGGCTATTTGTTGGTAGAAGCAGGGCCATTAGGATAATGGTCAACAACAGTATCATTGCAGAGTGATCTGCGTTCAAGCAACTGGTAGTTCATTAATCAGTAACCATGTGTCTTTCCCAAAACAAGCTTTATGTTTTCCTTTTGAAAATAGACTTAATTTGATGGTTAGGTAATAGGCTCATATCGTCAAAAAACAAAAACTCAGAAGGCTATGTACAGAAGTCTCCCTCCCACCCTGTCTCTGAAGACCAGGTCTCCCATTCAGGGCCCCCCCCACAGCCATTGCTGACGACTCTCCAGGATGTTTCCAGAGCCATTGTGCAGAAAGAAAATATTACAGTATCACCCTCTTATGCAACTGGTAGTATACCATACCCACTTCTACACGCTCGGCTTTTCAGTATCCATTATTCATCTGTTGATTTATTGAGCACCTACCAGGTTTACCGCGTCCCATTTCCTGCTCTCAGCCCTTGACCAATCAACGGAGATCCTGCCCTTGGGAAGCTTCCACATGAATGTAAGGAAAGAGTAAGGACCAGTGAGTGAAATATTAAGCACGGAAATTATTAAATGCTATTAGAAAAAAAATGAGGAGTGGAGAGATAAATTGGGGAATGAACAAGTGAGTAGTTGTAGCTTGTCAATGTAAACAAGTAAGGCCCAAGATTCAGGACATCATAGGATTTAGCAGTTCTGCAAATATTCAGAATCCGGAATGATGGAGAGTCAAGAACAGAGGCATTGCCACTCATTCCTAATGTCCAAAGGAGACAGATGGGGGGGAAGAAGGAGGGGGAGAGCTTTTCAGGCCGAAGACACAGTGACCTAACTCAACTGCCACTGTTGCAGGAATCTCATTCCATAGATATGCAATGACAAGGCCTTGACTTCCCCAGTGATGTCCAAGGTCATCTCCAGCTAGCACCCATGATGGCCTGAACAGCCCAGGGAGCAGATGGGGGAAGGTTACCGGCATGATGCAAGCCCGAGGCCAGGGCGTGGCCGGTCCTGCAGGTTCTGGGAGCAGCTGGGCAGAGCTGAGTGGATAGCCAGGTCTGACTGCATGGCCTGGGGTAGGTGGGAAAATCCAGGGAAGAACTTCCACCCTTGTTCAGAAGGAAGGTGGGTCCTAACCCTAGCTGGCTAGGAGACCAGCCTCTTGTTAGAGGTCGTCATTGTGGCTTTCCAGGGGTTCTGGCCTGGGCTCTGCTGGCTTTGGACAGCTATTCTGAGTTCAGCCTTGAGTTTCTGGCTGGGCAGTCTCCAGGCTGTGAGCGCCAGTTGCTTCCAGGAGAAGTTCAATGCATCTAAAGACAGGTCCTCAGCTTCGGGTCCCAGGCCCTACTCTCCCATAAGCAACAGCAGGTATCTACACACCTTCCAGGTGCCATTTGCATTTCCTGTGGGTTCTCTGCAATCCTGGCAGCTGAAGGCACCGCTACATCTTCAGTCCTCTTTCATCCAAACTCCTGCCGTCTCCTCACCCCCCAATGCCCTTTGTGTCTGTAAGAGCTCATTGATGGTCAGACACTCTGTCATCCTTTACACCCATGAGGAAGAGAGCCTCATTCCCAACATCCTCACTGCACAGAGACAAAAGCAGGCCTGGATTCAGACATCTGTTGGGTGCTACCCAGCAAATGTGTGGACAGCAGTGTGGGTCCAGAATCTGTTTGCTGAGCCCCCCGGGGCCATTTACCTAATTGAGTTCTCACCCCCCTAGGGTCCCTCTTTCCAGTGGGAAGGGTCTTGGATTTTCTCCTCCTCAAAACTCAAGATAATCCCCGTGGTTCCCCCACATCTGGTAGTTCTTCAGATGCTTCTGTTTGTCTGAGATCTCATTTTGGAAGGACTTTTCAAGGTTAAGTCAATATCCCATCAAATATCTGGTTCCCTGACAAGTATCCTTGAAAAACAATGGTCTTTAATCCTCTGATTGATCTCCAGTGATGGAGGGAACCTCCTTGTTGGCAAGAAACAACCGCTGTTTGCTAGAAAACTATTTCGTAAGTAAGGTGGAAATTTGTTTCCCTGTAATTTCCACCCATTGGCCAATGGGCTCTGAGGAGTGAATCGATGGCAACGTTTTCAACTTTGCAATCAGGTCTTTCTTCAAGCTTCTTCAGTTGTCTCTCTCCTAGCTAAACTCTCTTGCCCCCCCTCCTGCCATCTGATCTTCAGGGGGAAAACTTCTGGTCATTCTGGGGGACTGATGCCTGGCCAGTGTGTGGGAAGTGGATTCTCATGTCCCTGTTGGGGATCCGGTGATTCAGTGGCTGTTTCCCCAAAGAAAAAAGTTCTATCTGGTTTGACTTATACTTGGTGAACGCATTTTATCCCTTTTTATATGGTGTTACCACTCGTACTTTTGAAAATGCTGCTGTAGAGTTCTACCCAGAATGGACACGGGCCTTGCACAGCTGGTTGTGTTTGGCAATGACAGCCTTCCTTTCCCAATAATCCAGCATTTACCATTCTGAGTCTTCTAATGTCTTCTGGGGTGAGCATGTCTCCTCCAGTCTTTCTTACTCGGTGCAGATGTGACTCTGCTGGGAGAGAACAGAGTTCCTTTGGAGAAGCTGTGTCTCCTAATCCTCCTGGTTGCTCATCTTGGGTTCCTGGTTATTTTTAAGTGTGTTGTTTCCACCTCCTCTCCCATCACAGTGGGTGGAGGGGAAAGGGTGTGGATTTTCGGGTCGGCTCTAACACCACATCTCAGCTCTGACACCTGCCAATCCGATGACTTCTCCAATCGTCTCTGAACCTCAGTCTCTCCCTTTGCGAAGAGGACGTGCTGTGGTCTGCCCATGGGGCTTGGTGGGCCTCACAGGGGGCAAGTCTGTAACACATTCTGGCACCAACCCAAAGCTGATTTTCGGACAGCGTCTCCCTTTCTCTCCCAAGAGGACCATCTTCCGGGCGCCTCAGAACATGGAGTATGCACTTGGCACAGCTCAGCTTCTCACCTTTGTTTTGTTTGGTTACATCCTTCTCCCCAGCTCCACGCAGCCGTACCCCGGGGCCTGGAAGGCCTTCCAGGCTGAGGAATGGGAAAGGAGAAGCCAGATGTGCAGGTCTCACGCCACGACTGGAATAACAGAAGCCTGGTGAGGCGGAGTTCAGGGGCTGTGCAAGCCCCTTCTACTGGACGGCGACACATGGTGTTGGCCTTCATGGTTGTCTGTTAATTGCTGGTATTGAGGACAATTGCAGCCATAGTTCATACCAACCCCTCCCCCACAAGTGTAAAGTAAGGAAAAGTTAATAATAAAAATGTGCCACCATGTAGAAACAAAAATCACGCACAGTTAGAGGAACGAACGAAATACTTCTTCGCTCATCATCAAGGTGAGGGGTGGAGAGGGACTCACCTTCTGGCTCCTGTGTTTGCACATAAATAAAGCGATTGGCGTTTACATGGTCGCATACATCAGTGCTGGCATTTCTCAGAAATGCACTCGTGGTGTTAGAAGGAGTTTATTAAAGCCCCTTTCACTGAAAAGGGTCAGGAGCAGGAAAATGCTTCGTTCAAATATCCCACAAAGCTGGATGATGAGCAGGAGATAACCCAAGTGAGGGACTCAAGCAGGATCAACCCCAACAACACAGTGAAGGCTGCCTGGAGCCAGGCTTCTCACTCACATCTGTGCTGTGCTCTCCTTCTTCACCCAGCCCTGGACCTGGCGGGACCTGCCTGTTCTGCAACAGGGGGCTGACCTTCCATACCAGGCATGTCTATCAGGCACCCTCCCAAACTGCCTTTCCCACAGACCACCCAGGGGTGGGTGTGAAATGAGGCTGTTTCCCCCCTGGAAACTAGGCTTACCGTCCCTCGTTCCTGGCCAGCCCACTTTGTACAGCTCTTGACCGGTATCTGTATTGAAAGGAAGTGGTGTTGGGTTGAGAATGTCTACCATTTTTGGGCACCTTCTTATAACGTAATGTCTTACCAAAGCATCTGATGTAGGTTTCCATCCTCAAATATCTGGATGAAACAAGTTACTGTCAAGAATATTGTCACATTAAAAAGAAGCTCAGTAGAATCCCATGCAGCCAAAATCCATATCCTCTCAATGGGAAGTGAGTTGGGTTGGAATTAATGTCTCGAAATCCTGGTGCAGCAGCTTGCGTCGGTGGAAACCATGAGCACAAAAGAAGAGACAAGAGAACACTCATGGGGCTTGGATTTACACTTTCAGATGGTCTCATTTTTCAGATTTTACTCTATTGAGAAAAGTACTTACTTTCATTGTTTAAAAAAAAAAAAAGAGTAAATATGATGAAAAGCCATTTCCGCACGTCTATTCATCTGATTTCCACTGTGACAGTATCATTAGTGAGCATCCATCAGAGGGGTCGTGAGTGGATGGAGTTGAGTCACAACGAGGTGGGAGGAGGAGATACTTTTTCAGAAACAGAAACAGTCAGCTGTATGGCCTGGTAATTACTGTGCCATGTAAGCGGGCACAGGGGCACGCTAAGATGACAGAGCACTTTGGAGGGCATACGTTCTTGGCGGCTATGGTGTTCTTTATCCGTCACCCTTGGGCCAAGGGTTTTTTTTCAAATATGGGTGGAGAGAACAGACTAGAAGAGATGTCTCTTCCTTATAAGGCCAGGAGAGCATATCTGATTCAACTGAGGGTCTTCAACATTGAGCACAATGCCTACCACGTGGTTGGTGGTTATGGACACAACGGCTGCTGAGGGAGGCTCCCTATGCACCAGCAGCCAAAGGGGAAGAACTACCTTGGAAGTGGATTCAAAGCCCGGAGGAAGAACGTGGAACTCCTGAGCAAGACGGTGGCTCACGGATGGTCTTTAAAGGACGCCTTCCCAATGCTGGGCTCATGTGAATGACCAACGGTGTCAACATGCCCGGGGGTCTGGTGTGAGGACAGATGTGTGAAAGAGTGCCTTCCGTCCACAGGAAGTCTCCAGGGATTTCAGCAAGAGGCAGGGGGGCAGAAGGAGTTTGAATGTCTACAGTACCGGCTGCAGAGACCCTTCCTGGAACTCAGCACTACTCACATGTTTCGGGGGGGGGGGGGGCAGGCAGTTGCAGCCACTATAGACCCATGCATGTGGCACACCTCATCCTATATGTGGGTGCACCGTGGAGGAAAAGTTGGTTTAAATCGCCACAGCAAGCCAATGACACTGCAATTCCTAAGGTTGGGAAGGAACACTGCGAAAAATCAGGCAACGTCTTTCTCTGAAATGCATTTACTGCAAGGGGGAAAACAACGTACGTTAGAATATTTATGATGTGTTTCTCAGTAAGGGTTTAGAGGTCGGTGCTGGTACAGAAATGGAACAAGAAATCATGAAGAGGAAGCTAAGAAAAAGTCGCGTAGAGACTAAAACTCATGATGTGCAGTTGGAAAGCGAGCAGAGCCGCGCACGGCGGACCGGAGGCAGGCAGGATCGCGGAGGACGGCGTCCAGCCCTTCAGCCACAGCTCGGAGAGGAAAGATGGGCACGAGGAAGCATGGAAGATGGGGCGGGAAGCTTCTGCAGGCAAATCTGGAAGGCCTGACGTGCCAGCAAGAGGACACCGGGGGCCCCCGTGGGAAGACCAGTCCTTCGGGAGCGGAGCTCAGCTCCCCTGGAGCACAGAGGTGTCCCGGTGCCCGCCACGGCGGGCGACCTTGGACACACCTGCTGGGAGAGGGGCGCTGCCTGGCAGGGACAGGCCTGAAGCGCAAGGAAGGGCACAGACCCAAGAGTGAGGTCTAACCCCAGCCGCTCAGCGTGGTGGGGGCATTTGCCGACCTCCCCCTCGCACGAGGAGCAGATCCCACCATTGGGCATGTGAGATGAGGTTGTAGCCGTCGATAAACCGGAGCATAATGCACACTGAGCATAGCACCCCGAGCCCGAGGCTGGACGCGCGGTGGCTCCCACAACCCTGTGCACCTGCTGCTGTGACCCCTGGTTTCAGCGCTTGTGGATGGTGTGCTCACCCCCCGCCAAGCATGGCATTCTGCTTCTCCAGGGTTTGTAAGCTTCGGAAGGCACGGTGGGCACGTGGTGGTGCCGTGGTTGCCCTGGCGGTAGTAAGGCTCTCTTCAGTTCATAGCGGTATTTACAGACCCTTATTGTTGCAGAAACGTGGCTCGGCCGAATGGGTCCAGGCCTTGGGGACAGACAGGGTCCCCTGGGATAGGGTCCAGGTACTGTCACCAGGTGGTTCCCACCAGTCCCACCCTTGGCAACAGATGCTCCGGGCAAGGGAACTGTGATGGATTCCACAGGCTCTGCAAGGACGTTTTCACACTGGACAAGCGACCAAGCAGAAGCACTCATTCAACCCGGGCTTCCGGGGAGCCCAGTGTGGGGGAAAGCTCTGCGAGCACAATGCAGAAGCGGACAGAGGAGCCCCCCCACAATCTGGGGCCACGTCCCTGTGTGAGGAGACAGTCCCCAAGCAGAGCCCCAGGTGCACCTGTGACAAACACAAGCATCAGCCCGTGATGAGTGTGCCGAGCACGGCGGGGCAGGGGCGGAGCTTGTCCCCCAGGTAGGACGGTTGGGGAACGCACTGGGGGGGGGGGGCTTTGAGACAAGCAGATGGGACATTCATGCACACACGTGAGGGAACAGCAGACAAGGATGGGTTCGCCGTTTTCCCAAACGTGGGCACTGCGGCCAGAGCCCGGAGAGGAAGCGTGGCGCAGGATGGGGCGAGGCCAGAGCGGCAGGCGGGGACTGGCGTGGGAGCCTTGTAGGCTGCGGCATAAAGTTTGAGTTGCGTTGAACCCAAAACAGGATCGGATTCATGCCTCAGGAAGTAATTCTAGTGGGTGCCGTGATGTGCCCCCAGGGCCCCTGCAGGAATCAGATTTACTCCCGTAGCTGCTGACAGCGCGTCCGGAAGACTACTCTCAGCTGTCAGCCGTGTCTTAGGGCCGCCTGGGCTGGGGCAGCCGCCTCGCCGAGGAGGACACCTCCCTCCGGGACGGCCCCGTCCAGTGCCGGCTTGTCCCCTCACCAGGGCGTGGCTCAGAGACAGTTGGCTGGAGTTTTGTGGAGACCTCACTGCGGTTCGTCCTCTCCCTCCGGCTCCTTTCTGTGTCCCCAGCTCTTCTGGGATGGTGACTCCTGCGGCCACAAGAGGGATGCCAGAAAGTGAGGACTAAACAGAGGCTGGGGCTCCAGGGCTGTCTGGGCCAGTCCCACAGAGAGAGGGGAAATCGTCCCTGAGCGGTGGTGGCAGAAATGAACACGTGGGATGCATTTTACGGCAGGTCAGACAGAACTTGGCTCCCCCGGGGGTTTTCCAGCTGTTTTAATTGAGGGAAAATGTTACCCCCATCATAATCAGGGTGAGTGAGGGTCTGCAGCCCCCCGTGGCCTGTCACCCCTTCAGCTAAGGAGCTTCTGAAGGGGTCTGGGAGTCTAAGATCAAAAGCCCCCAAGGGCCGTGACCACGCGTGCTTGCACCTCGGGGGGCTCAGTAGACAGCAGGCTTCGTACACGTTCGTGTTTCGGAACTGAACCTGGCCACACCCACGCGTGCCCCGCAGTGAGCCCCAGGGACGACCTTCCTGGTGTGTGGGGAAGTCTCCCGACACTCGGGACTCTCAACGCCAAGGCCAGCTACGTCCTGGGCAAACAGCGATGATCTGTCACCCGCTGTCTCTGACTCTCTCTGCAGGCTTCTGACGGGCCCGGAGGTCCTGGGCTCCTGAGTGTCACCACCTCCCCAGCTTGAAGCTGGGCTCCCGGCCAGCCTGCCTGCTCGGAGCTGGGAACCACAGAGCAGGATTTTTTTCTTTAAGTCGGTCAGCAGCTTTTACTCTAATCCTTCCTGGCTGTGAGATTTGAAGAAGCACGGAATGTTAGAGCTGGAAACACAGAGAAAATCTAGCTAGACTTGTAATCGGAGAGCCGAGGCCCAGAGAGCTGAGACCAGCGGCTGGCCCCTCAGGCCGATTGCTAGTCGACCTGGGATCAGACCCCGTCCCCTGACCCCTGGTCGTCTGGCTGTTCTGCGTGCAGCCCCGTTCCCTCTTGTGCGGCCAGAAATACAGGCAGAATGCAACACGCCTCAAACTCCATAGATGAGGTTCAAGCAAAGTGGGTTAATTGCCTTCTCCTAGGAAGATGACTTTTTTGGTGGGTTATCAGGCAACGAGCTCGAATTGCTGTGCCCATTGCTAAGATTATGTAAAATTCAGTGAAACGTTAAAAGGTAACGGTCTTTCCACGTATATGACCATCCTGGGGCACGTGCTGTTTCCGTACATTTGATGAAGGGGAAGGTCTCAGAAATACGGTCAGCTTCAGCAAGGGAGGAGTGGAGAAGCCGAGCATCCTGTGGCCTCCTCACCCAGCCTCTCACCGAAGTCCAGAAATGGTATGTTGCTGTTTACTCTAGAATGTGGGGAGTCGCGGCCACGCGCACCTGCTCAGATGCGTTCTCGTCCGCGTGCCACGATCTCGTGTACGTGCGTGAATCGTCTCGAACGCAGCACGCCCGGCACACGCCGCATCCGGGGCAACGGCCTGCGAGCCACGCACCTGCGGCCACAGCTCACAGGTGCAAGGGTGGCGGGGGGGAAGGGACAGCAGCTCACATCTGGATGGTCGAGTCCTGACACTTTGGTCTCCGAAGAGCAAAGCAGCAGCCTGTCTCCGGTGACCAGAAGCATTTCATTTTGTCTCTGCAGGGGGGCGTCGGGGAGAGCGCTGGGGAGGGTGGGCTGGGGCTCCGGGGTTTGCGGGCTCGAGAAGGGTCAGGAACGGACGCCCCCAGCGAGGGGGCCAGGCTCTCAGCTCTGTCTCTCCTCCTTTGTGTATTTTCACTTTCTCTTTTTAAAATTAGGTTATCTGGTAGGTTTATCTGTTACTTTCCTCAAAGAACCACCATTTCCTCAAAGAAATTCCACATTTCTTTTCTTACTTTATTGATTTGTGCTTTTATCTTTATTATTTCCTTTTTTGGTAAACTCTATCATTCTATTTCCAGTATCTTAAGGTGGGAAGGTCCTTTCTTTTTGCTCTTTTTTATTATTCACGTTGAAGACTGAATTTTCTTCTGATCCCTGTTTGCACTGTATTCCAGAAATTCTGGTACGCTGTGCTTGCATTATCTTTGTCTTTCAGAAGTTCTGCAATCTCGGATCGTATTTCTCTTCCTCCGAGAATTGTTTCACGGAGAGTTCAAAACATACAGAGGGAAGGATCCGGGTGACAAGCTGCATCGTTAGTTCCTGGCTGCCTTGCGCTGTGACCAGGGAACGCTCCTGCCCCTCTTCTCACTTAGGGCATCGCTGGGCACCTGCTCTGTGACCCGACAACTGCTTGATGTTGACCAATGTTCCAAGAAAGGAGAGGATGCGTCCTGTTACTAACGTGTAAATTTTGGTGTATGTCCACGCGCTCTGCCTTGCGGGTTACGGTGGTTTTGGTGGTTTCTACCCACACGGCCCCGGAGATGAAGGGTGCTACGCTCCTGCCGAGCTGTTTCTATCTGTCTTCTTGTCCCCTCCCCCCTGGAGCTGTTTCTATCTGTCCTCACGTCCCCTCCCCCCTGGAGCTGTTTCTATCTGTCCTCACGTCCCCTCCCCCCTGGAGCTGTTTCTATCTGTCCTCTCGTCCCCTCCCCCCTGGAGCTGTTTCTATCTGTC
>NC_064818.1:83011833-83080871 GCF_023721935.1 Panthera uncia | reverse complement strand
CTATCTGTCCTCTCGTCCCCTCCCCCCTGGAGCTGTTTCTATCTGTCTGTCCTCACGTCCCCTCCAGTCCTGGCTGAGGGCGGCGGCTCCCCTCTCGGACGTGGACGCATTTACAGCACCTCCACCTGCAATGGTGGCCGTCACGTTACAGAGTGTTCCGTGCGATGTGTAATCGGGGGCTCAGTTCTCCTTGACAAATTCTGGCCCCTGCTTCCTCCCGCTTTCACCTGCCTGCACACTTCTCTCCCAGTGTCCTGTCGTTTCTGTCGTGCGGGTCAGTTCAGCCTTTTTGAATCGCTTCGGATGCTGGGTAGGTCCCACACACAGCCGGGTGTTTTTCTTCCAGCCAGTTTGAAAGCCGTTCAGTTGGTGAAATAATCCCCAGGACATTTGTTGAAATGACTGGCACATTCGATTGTATCTCTGAAACATGAATAGTGCTTGATGCTGTATTGACCAGGTTTCTTTCTGTATGTGGCCAGTTTGCTTTTTTATCTAAAATATACCTCTTTTGATATTTGGCTCAGTCTGTAGGTTTATTCTGTGATAACCTTTACCCTGTCATTTTTTAATTTTAATTTTATTTTATTTTTGAGAGAGAGACAGAGACAGAGAGATGATCGCAAGCAGGCTCTGTGCTGAGTGCTGAGCGACATGGGGCTCGATCCCAGACCCTGGGATTGTGACCTGAGCCAAAATCAAGGGTGGGATGCTCAACCAACCGGTCCACCCAGGCGCCCCAGCCCTAATATCCTTTGTAATGTCCCTGGTCCCCACTCTGCCTCACACAGACGTCCATTATCTGGCAGGTCACTTTTAAAAGTGACGTTCTTGGGGCACCTGGGTGACTCATCCGACTCACCTCAGTGAAGCATCCGACTTCGGCTCAGGTCACGATGTCTCGGTTCATGAGTTCGAGCCCCGCGTCGGGCTCTGTGCTGACGGCTCAGAGCCTGGAGCTGCTTTGGATCCTGTGTCTCCCTCGCTCTCTGCCCCTCCCCCACTGGCACTCTGTCTCTCTCGCTTTCTCAAAAATAAATTGATTTTTTTAAAAGTTTAAAAAAATAAATAGAAGTGAAGTCCTTTATGACAATCAGTGAACCTCCCCTACGATCCCCTTTTGTTTCTCCCTTGCCTCTTCTTATTTGTATCCTTTCCATTTTCCCGGAACATGAGTGTTCACACGCCACGATTCGACCCCGTCCCCATTTTGCTTCTGGTCTCCGGTGTGTGGACACACATACTCGGTGCTCGCCGTCCGTCCCTCGGTGGACGTCCCCCACTCACTGCTCGGCCGCCGGAGCCTCTCCCTGATGCCCAGGGTGCACGGCGTCTCCTGAGCCCTCCCCCCCGGCCCCCCGAGCACTACTGGCTGGGGGACCAGCCTTAGCGCACTCGGCCTGGCCTCCACAGTCTTTCCTGAAAGTGAGGTCCAGCTTCGGCCTCCGACGTTATCCGGATGGCTTTCACTCTTCAGCTCCTCGGTCCTCTTGCCCAGAGGCTCCGGAAGCCGACCGTTTCTGCTTCGGTTTGTTTGGTCCTTGGAGTGGAAGGGGTTTCCTGAGGCTCGTCCTGGAGCTGGCCCCCTGTCAGTGCTCCCGGGATCGCGGGAAGGCGCCGGCCACGGGAAGCCTGCTCTCCCTGGACGAGAGCTCAAACACCCATTCTGTTGCATCGACTTTGTCGCCTCAAGGAGCCACACTTGGACACAGGCTGTGTTATCTTGTGGCTCAACTTGTACTTCTGTGGTGTTTTCTCTCTTTCCTGTTTATTTTCATTCTTACTCTTGTCTATTTTCAAGACTTCACTCGTTACCCCTTATTTATTAACTTCTAAAAATAAAATGTTTATTTATTTATTTTGAGAGACAGAGAGAGAGCACGAGCAGGGGAGGGGCAGAAAGGGAGGGAGAGAGAGAATCCCAAGCAGGCTCCACACCGTCAGTGCAGAGCCCAATGTGGGGCTCGAACTCACAAACCATCCTATCGTGACCTGAATCGAAATTGGCCGTCAGACGTTCAGTCGACTGAGCCACTCAGGTGCCCCAACCCCTTACTAATTACCTTTTTTGTTTTAACGTTTATTTATTATTGAGAGACAGAGAGACACGGAGCGTGAGCAGGGGAGGGGTAGAGAGAGGGGGAGACACAGAATCGGAAGCAGGCTCCAGGCTCCGAGCTGTCAGCACAGAGCCCGACGTGGGGCTCGAACCCACAAACTGCAAGGTCATGACCTGAGCCGAAGTCGGTCGCCTGACCAACTGAGCCACCCAGGCTCCACAACTAATTACCTTTTAAGTCAAATGCATCCCCTTCCGGGCCCTTTGTGATGTCGTCTCCACCTTTAGCCAGATGGCTCTTGGCTTTGCTTTTTTTTTTTCAACGTTTTTTTTTTTTATTTATTTTTGGGACAGAGAGAGACAGAGCATGAACGGGGGAGGGGCAGAGAGAGAGGGAGACACAGAATCGGAAACAGGCTCCAGGCTCCGAGCCATCAGCCCAGAGCCTGACGCGGGGCTCGAACTCACGGACCGCGAGATCGTGACCTGGCTGAAGTCGGACGCTTAACCGACTGCGCCACCCAGGCGCCCCTCTTGGCTTTGCTTTAATGTCACCCTCACGTTGACTCAACTGTCATTTCATGGATCTCCAGGTTTTGCCCATTTCTCCCCTGAGCTTTGAAATTCTGACTTGGTCTGTGCTTTCTCCTCATCCTGTGCTCGTGTGAAAATAACTCCTTCAGGTGACTCCTCTCTTAGGGTTTTACGTGCCGTGTGTGTTTTGATTTGGAGGGAATTCACTCGCTGGCCGCTTTCCACTCCTTTCTCCTGAGTTCCTGACCCTCCTGGCGAGGATCGGAGGAGGCAGGGGCGGGCCACGTTTTAGCGCAGGCACGTCCGCTTCTCCGCGTGTAACGAGGTATGTGGCTTCTCATCCATGGTGCTCTTTTTTTGGAAGGTCCAGAGCTAGGCTTTGGTGGATCTCCCGGTTTCTAAAATAATTTCTATCATTGGCTTATTCTCCCCTCCACGGCACACCTCGTCACCTCAGGGCTCGTCACCACATATGTCCTCTCCCCGAAGCCTCACCCTCTCCCTGAGGACAGGTGGCTCCCAAGCCTGGCACTTTTGCCCGGCACATCCCCAAGCCCTTTCTCCTGCTCCCCCAGGAGCAGGTGATCTGGCCACCAGACCCCACCACGTCCTCGGTATTTCCCCGCTCAGCGGGACTTCTCTCTGGGTTCCCCTCGCTCTGAGCAGAGTCGGCCTGGCTCCGGCACGTTCCGGGACGGCTCCGGGACGTGGGTGTTTATCTCCGTACTCACTGTCTTGTGTCCACCTTGTGGAGCTGGCGCGGGGGGCTCTCTCTCTCTCTCTCAGAAATAAATAAACATTAAAAAAAATTTTTAAAGAATTATTTCCTTCACCTGGATTTACGATAGCACAATTAACTGGTAAAGCGAGATAAAATGTTTAAAGTTTTTTTGGTCCAGTCTTCGAGTCATTTTCCAAACCCTTCTATCAATTTAAACTCCACTCTGTATTTGAAGCCCTGTTCACGTGTCTCCTGTGCCAGCTCTGTTCTGTGACAGCTGAATGTCCTTCCCTGGTGGTTGGTGAGGACGGTCCTGGGAGAAATTTGCACAAGCCCTCGCAGGCAGAGTGAGGCGGCCGCCCCAGTACCCCGAGGGCTGCCGTGGGGGCCGGGCACCGCGGCCATGGGCATGCAGGAAGCTCCCAGGTCTGCACGTCTCGTGTCCTTCTTCAGCTTCTCTGAGTCCAGGGCACATCTGTGCTGCTCCGGGCATAAGCCCGAGCTTCCCTCCGGGTCCCGTGTCATGGAGGCTGGAGGGGGTCCAGCTCTCCCCAGCGGGTTGTCGTTCGTTCCTGCTGGCCCCGTTCCAACCCACCTTTCCCTCCAAACTGCCGGCCTCAGGATCTAAAACGACTCGGGGTCCAAACCAGATGCAGCAGCGGCCTTGTGTCGCCTGCCCACCCGCGGCCACCGCCATGGAGGGTCGAGTCCTTACACGCATCTGTTCTGTGCCACTGCCAGCAGCCTGCTTCTGTGCTCAAACCCTCCCTCCCACTCCCGCCATCGAAGGCGGTCTCCGAGGGGCCGGAACAGCCCGCGTCCACGTGAAGTGCAGCCGCGGGGCTTTGGAACCCGCAGGCAGTTGTGGTCCTGGGAAACTGAGTGCCAAGCCGGCTCCAATCCGGATAAGCACACTCTGGCCGCTCTTCACTAATGACCCGGGGGTGTCCTTCGACGTCAGCTGTGAGCTTCTGGAAGCCAGGGATGGTCTCCTTCACCTCCATCCCGTCCCCAGTTCTACATGGTGCAGAACACAAAGTAGCTCCTGGATGAACATTTATGGCCGTTAGCCTCTCTGCCTCAGTGTCCCCCTCCTGGCCCCAGAGCTTCTCTGAGGCCCATGGCATCCTTTCACCTGCCTGAAATGAGTGGAGGAACATCCATCAGACGTGGAAGGCTTTTGGAGCGTGATGAGCACTTAGTGTGAACCGTCCTAATGATAAGTCATGCGGCACAGACAGGAGAGAGCGGGAATACATATATCCTGTGCAGTAACCAAAAAACAAAATATTTATTGCAAAGTTTTTTAAAGTGTCATTCTACTTGCAAATGTTGTGCTGCAGACATATGTCAACTGAGTGTGCCTTTGGCACAAAGATGCAACGAACACAGATATTTTAATTTGAGCTACAGTCCGCATCTTCTCTGACAGCTTTACGATGAGTCTCTTGGCTTCCATATGCTGTGGCTGAGGACGGGGCTGTTTACCTTTATTCCCAACGTGGAAAGCATAGCAGCAGGGGAAGGAAAAGAGCATGCATTGAGCACCGGCAGTATGCCAGGCACCAAGCTGGGTGACTGGCCTCGCATTTTAGCAAACAGTCCCAGGAACTCTAAGAGAGAGCGGCCTCGTCCCTGCCCGACACACAGGAAGACGGTCTCAGGACGAGTAACTTGTCCACAGTCAATGGTTGGAGATTTGCAGAGGTGGGATTTTATCTCAGGTCTATTGAAGGGTAAAGCCGTTGTTTATCTTGTGCGCAGAAAGAGCAAGGCTGCTCCTGGCAGGTGGACGAGATAGGAAGGTTGCTGCACGCGGGGCCGTAGCATCTCTGTTACTTTCCCGGGGTGGCCGTTACCAAGGCTGGAGGAGGCGACAACACAGAAGGGCCCGAGGCCGCAGACAGGCGGAGTGGAGGGCATGGCCTCCTCGCTCTGCCCTCCAGGAAGAAGGCAGGGGCTTGGACAAGGAAGGGACGGCCATCCAGCCCGCGGAGGGGGCAGTGGGGCTTCGGACGAGCCCCACACTCGCTGTGGGGAAGGAGCAGGAGGGAACACGGCAGCTGCACGAAGCCCGCTCTGCTCCCGTCTGCAGGCTCAGCGCTGACACCCGCCTCGGGCCGCCCGCCTCCCCGAGCACCTGCTCTGCCCCACCGTGCGCCCAGCCCGACTCCTCGCGGCCCACGCCGCAGAGGGACACCAGCCACAAACCCACGACTTCTCTTCCATGTCGGACCACTGGTCTTCTCTTCTTATCTACCACGGACACGGTAAACTCCCTTCCAAATATTTGTGCTTTGTTATCTCAGAAACCTGTTCACTTTGCCCCTCTTTGCTTGTTTTTAGAATATTAAGAGTTGTTATCCTGGTGTTCAGGAAATTCCCAAACCCCTGAAAGCAAATGTAAAATTCGGTCTGTGTATGTGTGTGCATGTACATATGTATGTGTATATGTGTGTACGTGTGTCTGTGTGTACATCTGTGTATATGTGTGTCTGTGTGTGTATATGTGTGTCTGTGTGTGTATATGTGTGTCTGTGTGTGTCTACATGGGTGTATATGTGTGTGCATGTGTGTATGTGTGTGCATGTGTGTCTTTGTGTACATGTGTGTACGTCTGTGTATATGTGTGTACATGTATGTGTGTGTGTGTCTGCGTCTACATGTGCGTATATGTGTCTGTGTGTACATGTGTCTGTGTATACATGTGTCTGTGTGTACATGTGTGTTTATGTGTGCATATGTGAATGCATGCATGTATATGCCTATATATGTGTCTTGTGTATATGTGTGTGCCCATGTACGCATGTACACATATGTATGCATATGTGCATGTGTGCGTGCACGTGTGTGTATGTGTGTGTGTACCATGTATGTTTAGAAAAACAAATTCTAGGGCCCACCCCAGAGCAATGGAACAGAAACCGGGGAGGCCGGGCATCCTGGGGGGCACAGCGAGCTCACCCACCAGTGACACAGATGCACACGCAGGTCGGAGACCACTGCCCCGGGGAAGCAGAGGGGAGGTGAGGGGGGACTCAGCTCCCAGGCCTCTGGCAGAAGGAGGGAAGGAGGCAGAGAAGCGCCAGGGGCTGCCTTCCGCGGCCTGACAGGCTCAGTGTTTATCTGAACCGTCACATGCTATGTGACCTCTTTCTATTCTTAAAATGCTCACAACCCATCTGCTCATTTGGCCTATGGAAGGGATTTGTTTTTATAGTTAATATCAATATACTGAGGCTATGTATGCAGAGAAAATTACTTTCCTATCACATCACAAATGAGGCACCACCATTAGATGCCGCATCCCCACAGCCTCCGCTTCCCGCATGCAAACAGTCTTACGTTTTGCTGGTGAGATTAGTCAGCGGGCTGCAAGCTCTCCCATTCGAAGTTTGGGCGTCTGACCGCAAACCCTCTGCGGAAGTTTCCAGAGAGAATGCTGCCCCGTGGAGAGCGCCTCTTCTTGGCCGCTTTGTGGTGAAGACTCTGTCCTTGACCGAATGTTAGACAACCTCCTGGGAGCCCTCTTTTCAACTGGGCCTGGTCCTTGGTCCCTACAGTTCAGTCTTAGCGAGAGTCCTGCTGAGTCAGCTTAGCGAGAGTCCCCACTCTGGACTTGTGCTCGCCTTTGCCACCTGACGGGGTTCCTCACCCCCAGCCTCGATGCCCTCGGCCTGCCCCCAACAAGAGTCCCGTTAGGTTGGTCCAGCAAGACCCTCCCCACCCCGATGCTCCTCTTTGTTGTCCCCCGCCCGCTGATCCCACTCTGGTCCCGGCTGTCGGTCGCCAGCTCTGTTTCCGGTACTGGAAGCTGAGCTCGGTCTTACCGAAGCCTCCCTTGCCTGTTGCACTAGGGCCGAGGGACGTGTGTCCTTACCGCTTCCACTGGCATCTGGCGCTCGGCCGTCTCCCACCCACCTCCGCCTGGTCACCACCGCTGACTTGCCAGACACACTCCCCTGTCGATACTCATGATGTACACCCTCAGCGTCTGTCTCCGTGTGTGCCAGGCTCCCGGAGGAAGAGCCTAAGAAGAGAGCGGGCTTCTCCAGCATTGGGAGCGCTTGCGTTCAGGGCCTGCAGTTTGGTTCTGCAGTTCGGCTCCAGTGGGCACTGTCTGTGCATCAGTCAGAGAGGCTCAGCGCTGTAACGAGCATCCCCACACTCTGGTGACAAATGCCACAAGGCTTTGTACCTGCTCCAGCCACGGTCCTACGTGTGCCCTCGAGACCCTGAGCTGCATGGTTCCCTCTGCAGCCTCTGTGCCCACCAGCAGGTGAGGACAGAGAGAGGGCGTACAAAGTCTGCCCATGCGGGACCACGCGAGCACACACTAGGCCACCATCCTGTGCATTCACGCTCCAGTGCTCAGAACCAGTCACGTGGGCTCTGCTCGCTTCTGGGGAGAGCCGGGAGGCACTGGTCTGGTGACAGCGTGCAGGCTGCCGGTGCAGCCACAGCACAAAGGAGGTGACCGCAATCAGAGCAGGGGCAGGAGGGGCGGGTCAGCTCCCGGGGTCAGGGCTCGTGTGGCAATCCTGCTTAGATCACAGACGAGGTCTGTGCAGAGAGGCCGTCAGTCCCTGGGGAAGGCATGTCCTCCTGCCCTGAGTCACGCAGGGCCCAAGGCGGTGAGCCAGCTGTGGTCTGCACGGAAGCCTTCTCTCACACACACACACACAGTCTTTTCCAGACCCCAGGCTCCCCCGGTGCCTCTGTGCCCCCCACCCCCCCAGCCAGCCTTTGTTCTGGCCCCTCTCTCTGATCTGGCACCCTGAACACACTCCCAAAGATAGCTGGGAATATCCTTCACTCCCCTCTCAGGGTATCCAAACCTCATCTAAACCCCATGGGCCCAATGGGAGTTCCGGCCCCAGAACTCACATGTGCTCTCTCTGCTTCCCAAGGACAGCACACATGTGACACACACGTGTCAACGTCGACCTTGACTCCACGGCCTTTCTCCTCCCAGTGGCCCTGCCTGCATTTCTGCCCTCATCATGCCCAAGCCTACTAACCTGGGTGCCACCCTGGGCTTGTCTAATGGCCCGTCCCGGACCAGTCACCAAATCCAATCCAGGCGCTGCTACACTGATACTCATATTAGTTACCAGAAAGTTATTCAACCCCCTGTGTCTTCCACTAGGTTTCAGAAATGACTCACTGTGACTCTGCTTTTAGAAAAGATTATGGCTGAATTGGAACAACTCCCAGCCAGACAGCCCGGTGCCTTATCAGACCAACTGTGTGCCGAGGCCTGTGCTGGGGGGTGTATCTCTGACCCTAAAGTAACTGACATCGCAAAGTCACACTGAGGGAGACAGCAGCTGCCACAACGTCCATGCATGAACAGACTCTGTTCTGCTCGGAGCCTCCTGTGCTGTGTCTTCTTGTTTAAGTGACTCCAGGTTCGTTCAGACACAACCGACGAGTGTAGACAGCTATTCATGTTGTCAAGGTTTTGTCATCGGGTCTGGTGTTACTCTCTCCAGACCCTCATCCCAGGTGACCCGGCACTGGGATTTAGGCTCTGTTTCCTCGCTAGTCTCTAAGCTCAGTGGAAGCGCCTTCTAGTACGTTTGCATTTAGGAAAGTGTGTGTGTTGGAGCAGGAGTGTCCACTGCTCATGGTCTGGAGCAGGAGCGTTGACTGCTCACAGTCTGTGTGCCTTGCATTGAAAAGGTCAGGGGCAGGGGTGGGAGCCCACAGAGGCCCCGGCAGACACCTAGACCTCAGACGGAGAACCGTGTGAGCGTTCGACGTCCCACCTGCTCTCCCTCCAGGTCAGGTTAGTCGGAGCCACCACATCCGTGCAGGACCCTCCTTCACGAGGTGGGGGGAGATCTCCTGGCTTCCAGATATCAGTGAGCACATTAAAGTTTTCTTTTCTAAAGAAAATAATAATACTTAGATCTTACATGGTGCTTTTCATCTTCAAAGCAGTTTCACACACAGAGCTGTAAAAAAAATGAATGCAAACTTGTGAAAGTAATGCTATAAAGATGCCTGGGAATTACGAACGTGCCGTAAGTAAAATTAAATTGTAGTGACAGTGGAAGCATTATTTTTATGCCTGGAAAACCTTAGTTACAGATTAACTGTATAGAATCCAACAACTCATATACTTAAAGTCTGTATTTTATTTTTTATTTTTTTATTTTAGAGAGAGAGAGAATGAACAGGGCAGAGGGGCAGAGGGAGAGAGAGAGAATCACCAGCAGTTTCCATGCTCAGTACAGGGGCTCGATCTCATGACCCTGGGATCACAGCCTGAGCCGAATCAAGAGACAGACACTCAACCGACTGAGCCACCCAGGTTTCCCTTTAAAGATTTTTTCATGTTGGTTTATTTCTTTCGAGAGAGAGAGAGAAAGAGAGAGAGGGAGGGAGGGAGGGGCACAGAGAGAGAGAAAGAGAGAAGCCCAAGCAGGCTCCACACTGTCAGTGCAGAGCCTGATGTGGGGCTCAATCCCACGAACTGTGAGATCATGACCTGAGCCCAGTCCAGAGTCAGACGTTCAACTGACTGAGCCACCCAGGTGCCCCTAAAGCCTGTATTTCAAAACAGGTATCAACTGTGCATGTGTCCTTGTCCGGCCTCCGCGGAGAAATGAACTGATTGTGTTCTTGTGGCGTTAGGTGGGATGTGAAGCGCCTTGCACAGGTTCCCAAGGCCCGCGGCCCCGTGGGATCATGCCTTCCCGCTCCCTCTGTAGGGACGATCCCTGTGCTCTGTTCCCGTCTAGAGCAGCACAAGGTTGGGCTTGGGGGGTGCAGACCTGCATCCCAGCATCTGCCAGGCGCGTGACAACAGGCAAGTCAGGTAGCCTCTCGGAGCCCCAGGGTTTGTCTCCAACCTGGGGGTGTGTTTCCTGCAACCTTTCTGTCTCTCCCGCAGGCCTGGGGAAACCCGAGAGGGGAAGGTGCATGCAAGTGAAGCACGTCACACACGGGGATGCTTCTGTCTGTCCCAGGAATTCGTTACTCTCCCCCGTGCTGGCCTGCCTGGCCGTCCTCTCCACGGCCCTCAGCCCTCCACCGGGAGAGCCCTCAGAGCAGATCACGACCGGCACCTGCTCGAGGTCCAGGAACCCGTTCAGCATTTTCTCCTCATGCAGAAACCGCCCAGCCTACTAACTCAGAACCACCCCGGCTGTCTGATGGCCCCATCTTACTGCCACCAAATCCAACCCATCGCCGGGTGACGGGACAGTGGACAGACACGCTTGTTCAAGACTTCCATGATGTCTATTAAACTGCAGAAGTGAATCAGCACGTCTCATGGTTGAGGAAATGCCATGGTTGAGTTAGAATGGGTGCCGTGGAGCAAAGCTGTGTGCCGGGGTCACCTCGGTGCATGGACCCACGTGTCCTCTTGCAGAGTCAGCTCTGGGACGAGCGTTTCTCTCCCAGCCCTTCCTGCCCTTCCCTGACCTGGGGAAGGCCCCTGCCTCCCATGTGTCTCCCCCCCAGCCCTCCCTCTGCCATGGGGCAGGCACGGGGAGCCACGGACTGTTTGCATCACAACACTGACACCAAATGCGTGGGGTTTTCCACACTCACGACCGGGTCCCCAACTCTATGGACACGGACTGGGTGTCCTACAACTCAATTTTGACACCAAGTATCAAAGTTACTGTCAGACCCCACAGCTTTGAGAGTTTGGTCCTCAGGGCTGCCCCCACTTCAGACCCCCATCATGAGTACAGGACCCCCGGGGCACCCACACAACTATCCTACTTGGCTACAAAGTTGAGGGTTCCCACTCTCCCTCGGAAGGTTGGAGAGTTTTCTAGAACGTCTCACTGAATCAGTAATGCATCAGGTGCTGTTGCTAGTTTACTAGAAAGGATACAGCTTGGGAACGGTCACGTGGAAAGGACACACAGGGCAGGGTACGAGGAGGAGCACACCTCCTTCCCGGAGTGCCCATGTGTTCGCCAGCCCGGGAAGTCCCTGCGCCCCATTGTTCAGGGCTTTTAGGGAGGCTGACTGACAGCCATGATTGATGAGCCACTGGCCACTGGTGACTAATTCAGTCTCCAGCCCAGCTTCCCTCCCCTGTAGGTTGGGGGTGGAGCTAAATGTGCAAACCTCCTAATCACCTGGTTGGTCCCTCTGGCCACCAGCCCCACCCTGAAGCGATCGGGAGGCCCCAGACACCAGTCACCTCCCTAGCACACAAAGACACCCTTACGCTCGAGAATTTCCAAAGGTTTTATGAAGCTGTGTGCCAGGCACCCAGGACAAAGACCAAATGCATCTCTTTCCTTTTTCTTTCTTTCTTTCTTTCTTTCTTTCTTTCTTTCTTTTGGAGAGAAAGAGAGAGAGAGAACATGAGCAGGAAAGGGGCAGAGAGAGAGGGAGAGACAGACAGTCTCAAGCAGGCTCTGTGCTGAGCCCGACGCAGGGCTCAATCTCACAACCGTGAAATCGTGACCTGAGCCGAAGTCGGACATTAACCAACTGAGACACCCAGGCGCCCTGCAAATGCACGTTTCTTATTACGGCCCAGGAGCACAGCTTCCTCACCCGAGCACACATGGCACCTGGCACGGGCCTAGTGCCTGCACGTGCCGACCACAGTGCACTTGCCGGGGGCCAGGGTCCAGGCTGCTGTCTGCACTGCCCGCCAGCTCCCCACTTTGCCTGACGAAGGGAAGGCGATGGTGTGTCATGTGGTGCTCGGCCGGTGTTCCGAGGGTGGGCCGGTCTGTGGACGCCCTGTTTCCAGGGCGGCCCGGGAGGTCCCCACCCCCCACGGGCGAGCCTGGCTCTAGCCACACTTGTTGAAACTGCCTGTACAAAGTGAGAGCGGGTCCGGTGCGGAGGTCGCATGGAGCCTGTCCCGCGACAGGCCGAGCCGCCCGCCGGTCTCAGGGCACGGCCACATCGGGGCCTGCTGTGACGTCGGGGCAGTGACTTCTAAGGATTTGGGGGCAGCTGCAGAGGCTGCCGGCTCCTTGGCCTCCGGAGGGAGCCCTGGGGGCCAGAGATCCAACCTCTGCATTTATAGAAGAAGCCCACACGCGCGGAGGGGCCGCGTCACACGTACCCATCTAGCACACGAACCTTTGCCATCTGGAAGCACACCAGTGCTTTTATCCAAGGGCCACACAATTTCCTTATGAACTGCGAGCTCTGCCCCAGTGAGCGGCAGAATCTTCCAGAGCCCGCGGCCTGCACAGCAGAGACCTGCTATTATTAACACGACCGGGAGGAATGAGTGTGTGGCGTCCCGGGGTCCCTGCTCCTGTCCCATTCCCAGCAGTGACTGCGTGGCTGGGTGTGCGTGGCCAGCCGGGGGGCAGGGGGACACTTCGGGGGCTCTGTGTCCCTGCCAGGTGTGCTTCCAGGCACCAGAAAGGCACAGAAGGGGCCTCAGTGCACCTGGGCCCTGCCAGGCAGTGTCCCAGGGAGAACGTCCGAGACAGAGGCGGCGATCCGAGGTGGGACAGGAAACCCCCCTGCGTCAGGGGTTCATGGAGCACTTTTTATGAAAGAGAATGGAACTTCCACATGCCTGATGGAGGACTGGGCCAGCAGACCCCCCGTCAGCCACTCACAGTATCTGCCCCACCTCCTATTCCCCCTTCTCCCTCCCTCCCTCCCTCGTTCCTCCCCCTTCCCCTGCTCCTTGCCCCTCCCTCCCTCCCCGTCCATTTGTCTCCCCCCTCCCCCCCTCCATGGGAGTTTGGCCAACACTGAGGTGACACAGGACGACAGGAAGAGGGAAATCCACCATGCCCCCCACGTGCTTGCTTCAGCCCCACTGCTACAACCATGCTGTGCACCCGTGAGCAGCCTCCCTCTTCCGTGGCCTCAAAAATCAGCCATTCTCCTCAGTTCCCTTCCAGTCTGGAAAGGGTAACAGGTTCCTACATTTGCCCATTCCTGCCGGCCTCCAATCTCTTGCTGGTTCCGTTAACCGTATTCTCACTTCTCCAAATAGTTTATTCATCACATTCTCTTCAAAATTCCACTCAGTGTGTCTTCTGTTTCCTTCTGGGACCTTGCCTCTTTGGGGGGAGTCTCATATTTGGAAACAACTCTATGCCGTTATGATGCAATGGAAGGAGATTTGGCCACATCACTGACCGCCAGTCCCAGGAATTTTAAGGCAGGAACTAGCCGACCTGGGTGGCTGGAAATGCCCTCCAAGCACCTCTCCTATCCGCAAACCCCCCCACCAGAACCCACACTCGGCGGGAAAAGTCACTCACGGGCAAAGGAGAAACTTTCGTCGGCCAGGAGTAGCTGAAGAATCACCTTTCCTTGCGAAGACCGCTCAGGCCGTGAGGGGCGGAGGCATTCAGACTCCCAGACACTGTGCAGGAGCCTCTGTGCCTCGCGGTGAAGTGGGACACGAGACATGCTCAGGCTGGCGATCGCATCCAGAAAGAGGCATAGGAAAGGGGACGTGGGCTTTCCATGGGCCTCTTCCGCGGCTGAAGTGACCGGCACCATCTCGAAGAGGAAGGCTCAGTCCCGAGCGACAAGGGGAAGAAAGGCGCTCCCTGCAGCACGTGAGGCATGAAACATGAGCAAAGGTGTATCTGTATTAAGTCATCGACATTCTGGGGGGATTCTGGGGGGACCGGCCAGTAAGTCACAGGCTCAGGCGACGACCGAACCAAGAGATGCTCTGTGTGGAGGTGCTTGGACAGGATGGGACTTGGAATCACATTCGCTGAATGGTGTTGGTTCTTCGGGGATCAGAGACAGTGGCCAAAGGAAAGCACCAGAAATGTCCTGAACGTCGGCAGGTACGATCAGCCACCTGGCCACCGTATACCTGAAAGCGTGGCTACTGTGTGTGTGGCCAAACTCAGGGACACGCGCCACGCTCCCGGGTCCAGTGAGCCTGGTGGCCACGTGTGCCACACGTTTGCGGCATGGGGTGAGAGGAGGCCTCACCTCCCCTTGAAACCTCGTTACCTAGCGGCTTCTTTGTGGATTAATGTGCTTTAGTCTTGTTCTAACAAGCCCTGTGCAGGCATCACCTGCTCCAGAGGGGCCCCCACACCTCACTGTCGCAGGGAACCACTGTGTTCCCTGCACACAAGATATCCACCTCCGTGGCTTCTCTCCCCTTCATGTCTGTAAGTGGTTCCCGTGAGGTGTGTGTTTATGTGCCCGGCTTGATTAGCAGATACCTAAGGAGGGAGAGGCCTGGGAACCAAGAAGGTAAATCCCAACATAAATGCTGTCTGAAAGGAACAAGTAAAGCAGCTTGAAGTGAGGCTAAAACCCCAGAGAACCTTCCAGAAAAGCAGAAGCTGGCGGGGCCCTCGGCCTCCCCCAGGGCAGCAGCAGGTACGGGGAACGGGGCGCCGGAGGGGACTCTCGGGCTCACAGCACACGCGCTCCTTGGAGACCCCAGTGCCGGCCCGCCCAGCTTTCCCGAATCCAGTCTGAGAGGTTCTGGCGGCCACCGCTCGCTCGGGGAAGGCGGCCCGGCTGGGAGTGCGTGTGAGCCTCAGAAGCTGCGGGAAATGCGTGCAGAACCTTGCTGTCACGAATCCTGACACCTCCCAGGGCTCTTCTGTCTCTGTCACGTGAAGCAGAAACCCGCTGACACGGCGGGGCATGCCTGAGATGCACCGGGACACGCCTGCCCTGTTCTTAGCTTGTTCCTCCTCCCGTCCCCTGTGCGGTGTCCTCAGCAACCTGCTGTCCACCCGGGAGCCACGCGTACCGGGTGCGTCCGCGCCCCACGCCGACCTCATGCCCGTCAGACTGGCCATTCTCTCGTGTCAGGGATCCCGGTGCAACGGGACACGTCTCAGTAGCTCAGCCTTCCAAACCCAACGAGAATTTTCGAACTCTGACGTCACTAACGTTCTGATGATTTGGACCCCAGGTATCACATCACGTGTGCTGCAGTGTGGGAAGGAGAGGCTCCCGGGGTGGAAACATTCCTCCACACCCACTGAAGGAAACGCCTCCCGTTACAGCCGAGGGGAGATGATGTTGCCAACCCCGCTAGCTCTAAACGGAAAGCGATACGATGTCCGATCAGAGCGCTGCCTGGAAGCTCGCACCGACCCGACCCTGTTCCGCACTGTGCACCTGAAGGGGAGATACACGTCCCCCCAGGTGCACTACACAAAGTAGGTACATCTTTCCACAGGTCTCCCTGGAGTCCACATTCTGTCTCGAGTGTAGACTTCCTTGGAGGAGAGCTACGTGGAAAACAGCATAGGGCTTTTGCAATATTAAATGCTTCCAAAGTCAGAGTTAACCTACTGACAACGGTGTTACAGAGGAAATCATGTTTTCCGAGAACTTGGTCACCTTTATCCTGCTTTCCAGATTACGGCACTAACACTCACTCGATTTCTGATACTTGAAAGAAACGTGTCTATTTGAAACTAAAAGACAATAAAATGTAAGCAACGTGGGATTTTTTTTCTTTCTTTATGAAAATGATAGTGCTCTCTGAAGGGAGTACGAGTCAAAAATCATTGCTTTTGCTGAAAATCCAACGGTCTGATAGTTTAGCAAATTTTACATAGAATCTGCCTGTGACACGCATAGCTTTTAGCAATAATTTTCGGAGAGAAAACTTTGCCATTAAACACAGCACTTATCATGTAATGTAAAATGTCACAATCCAGAATCTCCGTTTGTGGGGAAGGTGGGACAAAGAAGATGCCGGAGGAAAGCAGCCCCAGGGGGCTCGTTTCAGCCCAGAAGCTGAAGCCCGCATGGCCTCAACGGCCCTGCCTCTCCTTGCAAGTGATACGGGCGCATTTGGGCAGAGACCATCTGCAGACACCATGGCTTTACGGATCGGCCCTGATGTGGAAGATGGCAGGACCCTCTTGTCAAAGTGACCTTGCGGCCTTTCATTCTGAAGGGTCGTATCTGCGAAGCAAGACAAAGCCAGAAACTGCAGGGATTTCCCAAGGGCCCTTCTGCACATGGTCCTGGACTAGAACTGTCCTAAGAGAAACATCGGCAAGAGATTTGCAAGATGCAATAAAAGGAGAGGCGTCTTTCTCCAAAGGCAGTTGCAGACGGGCCGTGGGTGCATGTGAGTTTCCTCGAAGCTCTGAGTTCCTTGCGCACATGCCCTGTGGTGGCCTGAGATAGAGAGTTGTGGTTTCTAGAGGTTCTTGAGATTTGCAGAGGGTGGAGTGAACTCACGCTCTGTATCAGGTCCCAGGCGGCCCCTGGGGGGGCATGGAAATGGGCTTGACAAAGTCGCTCTTCTCACAAAGCTCAGGGCTGCCATTCAGATGGACAAACCAAAGCAAGCACATTCTCGTGTGAGAGGGGCCACATAAGCGGTTTGATTCGGGGGCTGAGGGCAGAAGGGCACGCCCTGCAGGTGAGGGCGGTTGTCCAGAGGGTTCGCCTCTCTGCCAGGATGGGGCGGGGAGGGGGAGGGGGCTACCACTGTCCAGAGTCCTGCACAGGTGCACTGTCGCAGACCCCTCTAAAAGTTGATCGTGCTAACAAAATGTGTACCAGATCTGCATGCAGGCAACTACAAAACTGATTAAAAAAATGGAAGAAGATTAAATAAATGGAGGTATATCCCTTCTTTATGGGTGAGAGGGCTCAATACGGCCACGATGTCAGCTCTTCCCAATGTGACCTACAGATAAAGCACAATCTCATTCAGAACACCAGCCTGTTGTGTTGTGAATATTGACAAACCGGTTCTAAAGTCAGTATGAGAAGTTAAAAGATCAACCCTGGTCAACACAATGCTGGAGAAGAAAGTGGGGACCTGTTGGACAAGAGAAAAATCAAGACAGCACGGTGCAAAAACAGAGATATAGATCGATGGAACCGAACAGAAAGCCCAGAAACAAGACCGCACAAACACAGACAACTGATCTTTGACAAAAAAGAGAAGGCCATTCAACAGAGAAAGGGCAGGCTTCTCAACAAACAGGGCTGAAACAGCTGAACGTCAGAAAGCATCAAGACGTAGACCTTATGACTTTGCAAAAATTAACTCAAAATGTACGATAGACATAAATATAAAGGGCAATACTATAAAATATGGAAGAAGACATGGAAGAAAATCTATATGACCTTCGGTTTAGCTGTAGGGTTTTAGACAACACCAAAAGCATTTGACTCATGAAAGTAAACAATGGATAAGTTAGACTTTATTAAAATTTAAAAACTCTGCTCTTTGAAAGATACTATTAAGATCATGAAAAGACAAGCCACAGACGGGAGAAAGTATTTGCAACATATATCTAATAAAGGATGAGTGTCCAAAATATACAAAGAGCTCTAAAAACTCAACAATGAGAAAACGACCCAATTAGGAGCAAAATATCTACACAGACACCTCACCAAAGCAGATACGCAGACAGAAAACAAGCCTGTGAAAAGACGCTCCCACATCCTTTGATATTATTGAATTATAAATTAAAACAACCATGAGATACCACTAAACACATTAGAATATCTTTAACAGTTTCTTACAATGTCAAACATAGTCTTACCATAAAATTTAAGATCAAGCTTTTAGGTATTTGCCCAACTTATTTGAAAGTTTATGTCTAAAACAAACAAACAAACAAACAAATTGGGAATGTGGGTGTGACAGCACCTTAATTCAAGATTGTCCAAAACAGAAACCAATCAAGGTGCCCTTCAATAGGCGAGTGGATAAGCCAACTACATACATCCAGACAATGGAATATCATTCACAGATAGAAATACATGTGCTCTCAAGACACAAAAAGGCAAAGAGGAACTGTAAATGCATTTTGCGGGGTGAAAGAGGTCAGTAAGAAAAGGCTACCCACTATATGATCCCAATTATATGACATTCTGGAAAAGACAAAACTATAGAGACAGAAAAAAAAAAAAAAAGGTCAGTGGTTGCTAGGGTTTTGGGAAGGGGAGCAGACTGAATGAAACACGGGATTTTGAGGGCAGTGGAATGTTCTATATTCTCTAATAGATGCAGAGCTTTACAGAACAAAGAGTAATCCTCAATGTGTGCAAATTAAAATCATGATTTAGGGACCCGAAGAAGGTGTGTGGATGTGACAAGAGGGTCTACCTGTGTTACACATGCAGGAAACGACCTCACTGAAGGTGGGAAGGGAGGCATGGATGTAAGCGACATGGGAAGTGAGTGGAATCCGTGAGACCACAGACACAGGAGCGGACTTCACGTGAGCGCTGGGCTGCGCCTGATGAGTCTGTGTCCCACAACACTCACCGGCTATTTAAGCAATGTTACCTGCGCACGGTGGGACTGAACAATCGGGGCACTCAGTGACTGGCTTGTCTTTGTGAGGAGGGAACCCCCACATGAGAAGGGGAGGTGGCTAGAATGATTGGTGAGGGAACAACGGACTAGAGTTTCAGACATCATAAGAACACGTGTTCCATCTCACGTGGATGCGGATGTCTGCAGTATTTGTAGACGTGTAGACGTAGGTGAGGATACACACATATGTTTCCTCTCTCTGTCAGCTGGAGGCTCAAAAGAGATGATGTTCCAGGAGCAGCGAGCACACCCCATACCCAAGTCTTTGTTTCTTTTTTTAATGTAAAAATTACTATTTTATATTTTTGATCTTTAAAAAAATTTTTTTAGATTTTTTTACTGTATTGAAATCCAAGTCAATGTACAGCGTAACAATGACTTCAGGAGTAGAACTTGGTGATTCATCACTTCCATAGAACACCCGGTGCTTGTCCCAACAAGTGCCCTCTTTAATGCCCTTTACCCATTTAGCCCATCCCCCACCCACCTCCCCTCCAGCAACCCTCAGTTTGTTCTCTGTATTCGAGAGTCTCTTATGGTTTGTGTCTCTCTTTCTAATACCATCATCTATTACAAGGAATCGAGTTTCCTTGGAGGAGTGGATGAGTCCATGGAACAGGACACACACAAGATCAGCCTGAAGCATCTCGTAGTGACAAAAGTAAGGAGATGTTCGGAAAAAATTCGCAGTGACTTGTGTTATGGACCGAGTGTTTGTGCCCCCCAAGTTCACATGTTGAAATACTCCCAATACAGTAGTATGGGGGGGTGGGGTGGGGAAGTAATGAGGTCATGAGGGTAGATCCCTCGTGATGGGATCAGCACCTTATAAAAGGGACCCCGGAGTGCTTTCTACCATGTGAAGACACAGCAAGATGGCCGTCTTTGAACCAGGAAGGGGGCTCGTCATCAGACACCAGGGCCGTGGCGCCTGGGGCCTGGATGCCCAGCCTCCCACACTGTGGGAAATAAGTGTCTGTTGTGTGAGGTGGGCAGCGGACAGCAGTCTTGCAGAAGCAGCCCCAGTGGACAATGGGGTTGGCCAAAGGGACCAGGCACCAAATGAAGGAGATCCCTTTGTCCAAACCTTGAATAATGGAAGCAGTAAAACTGAGTAGTTTGAAATTAGAATCCGTCCCATAGAATCAAATATTCATGTGTTCATACCAACGTAATGAGTGTGTCCGGGGGCCGTGTTAGCAAATCACCACAGACTTGGTGGCTTAGAGCAACAGAGGTGCTGGAGCCCACGAGTCTGAGACCAGTACCACCCGGGCTGAGACCAGGGTGCTGTCAGGCCACTCCCTCTGCACAGGCTCTGGGGACGGCCTCCCCCGGCTCCCGGTGACTGCCAGGAACCCCAGCCTTCAAGGCCAACACCTGCAAACGTGCCTGGGCCCCGTCATCACGTTACCTTCCCCTCTACACGGCCCCCACTCCGGAACGGCAGGCGGCCCGACGTGACTCCCACACAAAGAGCGCAGCATGGAACGGAAGGAGAGGTGACTTTGCAGCGAGAAGCCCGACAAACGCCAGCCCAGCCGGGTGAGAGGCAGCTCAAACAGTTGTGGATCACGCTGACAGCGTGTGCCCTTCACCACGCTGTGACGAAACGGCACTTTGTCTCCATGGTCTCCACCCCCAAACTCATAACCCCAGTCTGATCATGAGAGAACTCCCAGGCAGACCCTGATATAGGGGCACACGGAAAACACCTGATCAGTACTCCTCGAAATTGTCAAGGTCATGCACAGTAACTAAGCAGAAATGTGGGATTGCGGATGGCATCCTCATATAGAAATAGGACTTTAGGCCGAGACTCGGGGAGTCTGAATAAAGTGGGTTTTAGTTAATAAGACGTTTTCGACATGTTTTCATCAGTGGTAACAAATGCAGTAACACAAGATGTCAGTTACAGGGAAACGGTACCCTATCTGGCGTGTGGGGGGTCGCAGTGATGTCCTCACATTTGTCTGTGCAACTAAAACTGTTTTAAAAGCAAAGTCAACTTATGTCGCTGTGTCTGAGCCCCCTCCCCCTCAAGGAGCCGTCTCAGGGACGGTTAGCGCAGTGAATTCTTTCCCTGTCAAATTCGGAGGCAGGCAACCAGCTATCCGGTCCTATAAACAAGCCTGGCTCACTAGAGGTCGTCCAGAAGTGAGCAGCCCTCAGAACTGTAGAGCCAACCATTTGGCAGTGGTTCCACAATGTTCTAACTCAGCCGAGTGCACTGTGCTGTCACCCACAGCGTCTGGTGCTCGCCCCCTCCTCAGCCTGCACCCCTGCATCTCGGTGCGGGAACACCTCCGCCCACCGATGGAGTCCCTGAGCTCAGAGCGAGGGAGGGCGCCCCCTTGGCCACAGTGCAGACTCAAGGGCGGGCCCCATGCCACCCGGGTCTGGGCCTCCCGCTGCCAACACAACACCAGGTTTCTTCGAGCTCAGTTGCCTTTCTGTAAAATGCAACCTCACCAAGCTGGTATAAGTTATGCCCACGGCACAGAGGTGGGCATATGTTAAGTGTTCACAGTACATCTGAACTAGTTTTGTTTTCCTTACATTAAAAAGAACATGAAGCTTGGCTATAGTTTGATTGTGCACCTGGGCCCAGAAGATTCCATGGAAGACACGTGTTCTCTTCCGTATTTACCACGAGCCAATGACCTGCATGACTTCAAGGACAACGATGCATCTGCCCTGGCACTGGCCTGGGGGGCAGCAGGGAGGGGGCGAAACTCTGGGTTGACTTGCTATTTCCTTCGTGCGTTTCAGACATGTGATGAGGGTGTCCTTAAGGATGCTGGTGACTCTCTTGAGTGTGTGCTGGGGAGGAGACAGGCAGGTGGAAAATTCTGTACCGGTCTGGGCCAGAATCTCGAGCACTCTTTCTTCACTATGATCACCCAGGTTGAGTCTTCTCCTTAATTCAGCAGCACGATGAGGGGTCTCTGTCGCTCCTCATGATGGTTTGGTAGCCACCCTACCAGGGCTTTCTGCTAGGCCACTTGCTCAGCTTTATGGCTCCCAAGGGCTCCATTTCCCCTCACCCTTCAGGAAACTCCCCGCTAGATTCAGGTCATCGTTCTGTAAGGGACCCTAAGTGACCCCGCATGGATTCACACACTGGGTCGCTGATTTTCTTCATCCATTCGTGAGCCATTTGTTGAGAGCCTCAAGTCTGCCGGGTCCCGGGCTAAGGAGGGGACCTGGAGGGATCAGACAGAGCAAGGGGTGAGGTGAGGGACACAGCCGTGTCCACCACCCACCGGACACTTAGGTTTAACAAAGTAAGTGTGGTGTCCGGCTAAAAGCAACTGTCTGGGGAGAGTTCACTCCTGTGGGACATGAAACCCGAAGCTCCAGTCCACACAGCATCCCCCCTGAGCCCCAGCCAAAGGAGCTGCCATCTCAACAGTGACACAGGAAAAAATGATGTTGAATACGGCAGAAAATCAGGAAGGCAGAGATATAGCTTCCACATGAGAGAAAAATCAAATAAATTGTGCCATTTTGATGAAACGTCTCAACGGTTGAGACAGACAGTATTTTTATGGTGCTTCAGGTGCATTGTAATTGATCAAAAAAGTCCTTTCTACATGGAAAGCTTTCAGGTCCATATTTGATCTGGACCATAAATCATGTCAGTTGTGCCTCTGGGTTCACATGCCTGATGCGGGGAGAGCATTGAGGACATTTCTGATGGATTTGCTTACTGTTCTCGAGTCTGGAAGTAGCCATGGGGCTGGCAGAGAAGCCTCAGGTGTCATTCACACATCACATCCAAGGAGGCCAAGGCCAGCTCCCAAGGTGCCTGGTTCAAGGCATCCCAGGTAGGAACGTGCGGGAACATCCCTGAGCCGGGGGTCTTTGAGGGGCATGGGGCCGTGACAACACAGTGACCAGCAGACCAGTGTGGGCCCTGCTCGTTGGCCTGGTCTTCCCATAGGGGGCTCACCACCCATGCAGACCCCATTCACGGAGCCCACACTTCCTTGCACATGAACTCCACTCCAGCGTGGAGACTGACTGTTGGGTGCATGGTTCTTTCACTAGAGCTACCCATTGGACAGACCAAAGGCGAGGAGCCTTGGTCTCATTGTGCCAGGACTTTCCTCTGGGTCAAGTATCCTGGGAGCAAAGTGTTAGATCCTGAAGGCAAATTCTTTGGCAACTTTAGGAAGGTTCATTCTCCTTAATCCCATGGCCCCACAGGCCTCCAGCCCAGCTCAAGAGGGAGGGAACATTCACGAAAGTTCAATGATGAACCACCATCCATATATCAGGGTGACTTACAGATCCTGTCTCCCTAACCATAGTACAATCTCTACCCCCCAGGTCACCAAGACAGCTTTTCCTGGAATAGTTCTTGATGTCTGGCATTTCTGAAGTACTTTTTTTTGAGGAGTTCCTGGTATTTTAGGGTCCTCACCACCAACTCATCTGTCCACGTTGTAGGCATTCCCCAACCATTCTCAACATGAAACTTGACGTCCCTTGTCACTCCTGGCAACATCCAGCTGCCACGTTCATGCAACTGGTAATTAGCTCATTCATCCATTTGACTACGGTGCTTTGCATCCAACTATGTGCCGGACGTCGTCCTGGGAACGAGGAGCTTGAGAGTAAATCAGATGAGGCAGATGCTTTCGCCGACCCTTCTGGTCAAGGAGGTGAAGGCTGTTACGAAAATATTAAATAAGATGAATGCACGCATCCCACAAACGAAAATAGGCACACACCTTAATTTTTGAGAAAATCTATGAGCGGTGTAGTCAGGAAGAGGGCACAACGAAAGAAAACAAAGCCATGGGTGGGGAGGCATCATAAAGGATGGAAAGAGGGGACGTGAAGTGGGCAATCTGACATCAACAACAGCAACAAAATGAACCCTGCGGTAGGTTTCTGATTAGAAACACAGAGAACTTCAGCACGACTCACTCCAACTCTGTTTTTTTCAAGGCTACCTGGGAACCTGGAGTAAAATGAGGCAGTTCAGAGAGTCTCACGGTGCCCTCGTTGGGAGAGAGAGAAAGAGCAGAGGCAAGAGTGCAGGGAAACTGCTTGTCCCACAGCCCCCGGTGGCTGTGTCATAATGTCTGACAACACCCGTGGTCGTTTGCCTTCAGTGTCCAATTACTGTGCCCCCCAGAATGCCAAGAAGCCCTCTGTACAGGCTCATTTGCAGCAGGGAGGGAGAAAGGTGAGTGGAAAGACACGATGTGGAACTGGGAGGAAACGCCAAGCACGGGAAGGTCTGCATCCCTGTCACATGCTCTCAGACCTCACTCTACACACCCACGTGACAGGCTCCCATCGTGAGGCCATCAGAACCCCCCGAAGATGAGTAAGCAAACAGTCTGTCTCTGAGAGGCTGCTAACCCACGAGGGGAGTCCTGGGCTAAGAGCCAGGGGACCCAGGTCGGAGCCCTGCTGCTGCCAGTTCCCAGACAGTGGTGCCAGTGGTGTCCCGGATGCCTGTGCAATAGGAGAAGAGCACAGTGACAGCTGCCCAGCAAGTCTCAGGTATTTGAAAAGCTGAAACATGGTCACGATGACTCATGATATCCGTACCTACACGCTCATGGCCACTGCTCAAGGGGGACTCATTATGTGTCGGGATATAACAGCTCAGCAAAGCGCACAAATCCCTGGTGGCGTGGAGCTTACATTCTGTGAGCAGGCGACGCGGACTAGACATGTACACGCAGCTCAAATATTCAGAGGAAGAGCTGGGACCGGGACCCAGCTGCTCAGTTGTCAGCCACGCCTATGTCCTTGCAACTCTGCCAGGTTGCTTGGACAAGAGTTTGGGGAATAAATTATGTAGGATGGAGGGAATAAGATAGCAGAACACACACGGCAACTGCACAGCCTCAGGCAAACTCGGGCTTTCCTTGTCCACCGCCAGAAGACACAACTGACCCCAAAGCATGCAGCGCAATGAAACCCACAGAAACAGTGTAATGGGGCAAGTTCATGCTTCTAGAGCATCAGAAATTTGGAAACAAAGCCGAATAGAAGCCGCAGAGTCCAAAGCAAAGCTAAAATGTCCATAGTCAACGGGGAGCCATGGAAGATCTTATGGCAAAGAATGACAAAAACTGGGTTTGGAGGAATAGCAAAACCTTTCCCCAGTAAGACTATCACAACTTGAGAGATTATTTCTAAAATAACCATTTAAAGTCTCGGGACGGCAGGGGCGGGGGGGCACCTGGGTGGCTCAGTTGGTTGAGCATCTGACTCTTGATTTCAGCTCAGGTCATGATCCAAGGTCATGGGACTGAGCCCCGAGTCGGGCTCCATGCTGAGTGTGGACCCTGATTAAGATTCTTTCCTCCCTCTACCTCTCTCCCCAACTCATGCTCTTGTTCTCTCTCTCTAAAGAAACAAAAAAATAAAAAATATATATTTAAAGTCTGGGAATCCCCCTAAAGGCTGGTTCAAGGAACAAATCAAAGCACACCTGGTGGAGGGCCCAAAACATCACTACGAGCAGGGAAATAAAATAACCAAAGTCACAACAACAGAGAGCAAGTAACACTCTCCAAAAATCACCTCCTGAAGGGCCAGGCCCTGGGCAGTGTATGACCCCCCGTTTAATATAGCAGTGCTCGCAGGTGCAGAGCACATAGCAAGCTTTTAAAACTCACGAGGGACACAAGACTAGCCAAAATGATGAAACGGAAGAATTCTCTTCAAAAGAAATTCCAGGAAGAAGTGACATTAAAGAATTGATCAAAACAGATTTAAGCAACATAACTGAACAGGAACTTAGAATAACAGTCATAAAATTAATCGCCGGGTTTGAAAAAAGCAGAGAAGACAGCAGAGAATCTATTGCTACAGAGATCAAGGGACTAAAAAGTAGTCACGATGAATTAAAAAATGCTACAAATGAGGTGCAAAATGAAATGGAGGCGGCCACAGCGCGTATTGAAGAGGCAGAGGAGAGAATAGGTGAATTAGAAGATAAAATTATGGAAAAAGAGGAAGCTGAGAAAAAGAGAGATAAAAAAAATCCAGGATCACTAGGGCAGAATTAGAAAACTAAGTGATGCAATCAAACAGAACAATATCCGTATCACAGGAATTCCAGAAGGAGAGAGAGAGAGAGAGAGAGAGAGAGGCTAAAGGTGTACTTGAATAAGAACATACAGCAAATGGAGGAACCTTTATCCAGTGAAATTTATTAAAACTCAAGTGTGCATGGAAGAGTCTCCAAGACAAGGTGTATGTCAGGACATAAAAGAAGCCCCCCAAAATTGATGAGGGATTAAATCATACAAATATGTTTTCCAACTACGACAGACTAAAATTGGAAATCAACTGCAGAAAGAAATTTGGTAAGTTTACAAAGGGGTGGGGATTAAGTCACACACTCATAAATAACCAGCAGGTCAAGGGAGAAGCCACAGGAGACGTTAGAAAATATCTGGGGTGAGTGAGGAGGAAGACGTAGCAAGGCAGAGCTCATGGGTGCAGGAAAAGCAGCACGTAGAGGGAAAGCACTGCCGTGACTTCCTGGAATCCTGGACTGCCAGGGGCAGGCGGGGAGGACTGAGCTTGGTTGTCACCAGCAGGGACCGAACGGGAGGCTTAGCTGGGACAGAAGGGGGTTCTCAGGGATGATGACAGAAAGAATAACCAAAAAATAGCTCAGAGGTAGAAGAACCTGGATGTCCGTCAAGTTTGCAGAAGCCTTCCCACAATCGATTCTTAGGGGATCAGTTAGCTTATTGATTATGGAGAAATGTGTGTCCACTACGAAAGTTTGGATAAATATTACGGTAAAAAGAAGTGGACGGCAGTTTCTTATAGACTTAACCAAACCCTTACCGTGTGACCCAGAAATCCTGCCTGTAGAGGGTTCACATAAGAGAAACAAAATATGTGTTCACGCAAAACCTGCGCAGGAGCACTTACAGTGGTTTCATCTGTAACCGTGGAGGCGGGAGACGACCCGGATGTGATGGATAAGCAGGCGGGGACGTCCTGACGCTCCACCACTGACCAGTGAAAAGGAACGAACTAGGGATAGAATCGGAGACGTGAGCAAACCTCAAGCACATTTTGCAAAGTGAGAGAAGCCAGACTCCAAATATTACATGTGATTCCGTTGATAGGACATTCAGCGAAGGGGGAAGCATGAGGACCGGAATCAGTAGTTCCCAGGGCCGTGGACGAGGAGACAAGCCGGGAAACGGGAGGATGGGGGGCGGGGGCCGTGGCTGCATGCACTTACTTGTAAACCCTCACGCAACGGCACCCCAGACCACGGACTCACTGTGTGCAAAGAATACGTCAGTAAATCTGATTGGAGCCAAGAGAAGAAGGGAAATGCAACATAACTCACCCCAATACCGTTCTCCTCATGCATCCGATTAGCAAAATGAAAACTTGGCACAGAAGGAAAACAGCAAAAAGTTCGAGTGCAAATACTAGGCAGCTGGCTGCTTTCCTTAGGGTCAGACTTCCAAGGAAAACAGGTTTCCTGAAGTATTCAACCGGTGCTCAGCAGTGGGGAACCCCTTCAACCTCATGCAGATGGAGAGAGTCAGGACAGAGTGTAGACACAGACCCAGAAGGGTGTGACGGGAAGGACGCAGTCCTGGGTTTCACAAGCAGACCCCACGGCACCTTCGTCCTGAAAACGAAACCAGGAAAGATCAGACCCTGTTTAAAATGCACCCGGCACACTTTCCCCGGCCTTGCCCCGGCTGGGTAGCGGCCTCGGGGTGCCTGCGGGGCCCTGGCCGGCGGCCCGGCACGTCCCTGGGAACCTCTCCACCCGCAGGGAGGGACTCACTTCTGTTCAGAGCCCACCTGCTGCTCTACGCTGCCAGCTTTGTGTGGATCACGAGGCCAAAACCACAGAGAGGAGCGTCATGCTGTTGGTGCCACCCCAGCGGGTGGGAACGCCCACGAGCCCAGCCCTGAGTGCAGGAGGAGGAGGGGCCGAGCCGGGTCCCTGACATCCCCACACCTGACCCCCAGCCTCCCGCGGAGGCAGGGCAGGTGCACAGACGTAGAATCTCCCGAGAAACACAAGCCCCGCGTCACCCTGCGTGAGGGTCAAGGATGAGCCTATTCTCCACCGTCCCGCGGACCGAAGACAGCACCTGCCAGAAGGCTTGACAATGTGGCCAAATCCTCAGGCGGTAGATGGTGCAGCCACTGGAATGTGGGGCCTGAAACCCAGCGCGGGGGGCTCCCGCGTGCTCTGCTGCCTCCTGGGTCCACGGGACGGCGTTTGCCCAGAACAGCGGGTGAGGAGCGACACTTGTCATCCAGGTTTTGCTGCTCCGCTCCACGGATCCCCGGAACACTGCACATCCGCGGCCTTTCCACAGCCGTCAGTCACACGCTTCCCGGTGATGGTTTCCCGGCCTCGACAGGAGTCAGTACTTCCCCTGCGGAAGCTTCGCAGTCAGACTGGGAGCTCCCGGATGTCAGGGGCCCTGCTCTGTCCTGTCCAGGTCCTTCGGTCCGTGACTGAAGGGCTGTCTGTCCTGGGCGCCCAGTGGCCTCTCAGAGGGAAGGCTGTGACTCGTGAGCCCAAACCCCTGACGGCTGATTCTGGAGAGGGTCTCGGTCAGAGGAGGCCAACGTCCGAGGCAGGAACAAGCAGTCCTAGGTACTGGGGATTCAGACAACAGAAATGTACGTCTCCCTCACTCTTTGTGCATCGTGGACCAGCCGGGGGTCTGGCGTCCTGACTCCTAGATCCCGGGAAGGGGGCCGGCCAGCGGGGGATCCAGGCAGCCTGCCATGGCCCTGGCAGGAGTCACAGCTGAGAACTGAGCCTGGGGCAGGGAGCAGAGCCAGGCTGTGGGGTGTGGGGATAGGGTCACTGTCAGGCTAACCCCTGTGGAATCGGTCCTGAATGCCTGGAGCCCATGATGAATATGAGCATCCAAGTCAGCTCAGGCGCAGCAGGGGTGAGGGGGACAGGTGCAGCAGGGGTGAGGGGGACAGGTGCAGCAGGGGTGAGGGGAGGCAGTCACAGCAGGGGTGAGGGGGGCAGGTACAGCAGCAGGGGTGAGGACAGAAGGCACAGCAGGGGTGAGGGCGACAGGCACAGCAGCAGGGATAAGGGGGCCAGTCACAGCAGCAAGGGTGAGAGGGACAGGTGCAGCAGGGGTGAGGGGGGCAGGCGCAGCAGGGGTGGGGGGGGCAGGCGCAGCAGGGGTGAGGGGGGAAGGCACAGCAGCAGGGGTGAGGGGGACAGGTGCAGCAGCAGGGGTGAGGACAGAAGGCACAGCAGGGGTGAGGGGGGCAGGCGCAGCAGGGGTGAGGGCGGAAGGCACAGCAGGGGTGAAGGAGGCAGGCACAGCAGGGGTGACGGCGGCAGGCTCAGCATCAGGCAGCGGAGGGAGGAAAGCGGGTTCCAGGAGAAGCACCAAGCCAGGCTGCAGAAGCCTCACCGGCCAGGAAGAGGCACTGCTGGAATTAGACTGGGGAGGGGGCCCCCCACAGTCCCCCCTTCCTCTGTCCTGCCCTGACCCCCCTGCAGCTCCGTCCCATGAGACACCTGCAGGGAAGCAGGCTCTGCCCGGCTCTGGCCTGTGCAGGTGAGCCGTATGCAAGAGAGGCCACCGGGGACAGAACGGCTGGGGTTACCTTCCGTGGAACAGAGGGGTCCCCCAGAGCAGGAGCCCAGGGGGCGCAGCCCTGCACGGTCACAATGGAGAGGACTGACTTGGGTCGGGGAGCCCGTGGTCCAGCGGCTGGGGATGTGCTCAGGGTTTGGAGCCCCGACGGAGGGAGAGCCGGTCCTGCCCCAGGATATTGTATCCCCAGTTTACCAGTTTACTTTCAGAGGATGGGAAGTGCAGGCTTCCGGCTGGAGCACTTGAGGTCGTCGGGGAGGAGTCAGCAGCTCAGGGAAAGCCTGGCTTTAAAGGGTGTGAAAAGCCAGGGTGAGGGGGGCAGAACCATTGAGCTGCAAGTGGGAGATCTGTGGGCCCAGAAGCTAACGTGTCATGTCCCCTGCGTGGAAGCTGGGGCAGCCTCCTAATGGAACAGGAGCCCTCATCCCAGATGCTGGGCCCTCCTCGGGGGCTCAGCCGTCCCGGCCACGTTCCTTGTGACAGTACAGCGTGTCTCTGGTCCCCCTGGTGCTCTCCCTGTGAAGGAGGGTCGTGTGCTGTGCGGCCGTGGGGCCGAGGGTCTTCCTGCCCCATCAGACATGAGTTCTGCAGGGGACAGGCACCCCGTCCAAGACCTGCGGGCTCTGTCATCTCGACAAGTCGGCGACTAGAGGACGATAAAGTCATACTGCCCATCACGGACTGGAGACTCACGTGTTTTCGTCACGTCACTGTGCTTTGCAAACTATTGTTTCAAAGCCTTCTCCAGCAGACAAATCCACCCCCAACATAGTTGCTTAAGAGATTGTCTTAACCAACTGTGATACGAAGTTGATTTATGACAGAATGGCGTTGGTGCAGAAAACCAGCCATTTGAGCACTAAACTGAAACTCAGCAAAGTTCATGCTTTCCGACTCGTCGTCCCTCAGGAGTTCATGTGTAAAGAGCTGGCTCTTACATTCACGATCTCCCAAATCCTACTACAGACTGGCTTGTTTGGGCTCAAGGTATGTTCAGGACTTAAAAATCCCCGTAGAAAATGGTTGCAAAAATGGTATCTGCTTTCTGTTTCCGATGCAGGTAAAGCCAGGAAAAGTGCTAGAAATCCTAGCAGAGAGCAGGTCCCCAAACGATGTAACCTCAAGAAAATGGAAATGGGGTGGCGGAGGCCGAGATGGATCTCAGAACTGTGGCCGCTGACTTGTACGTCCCTCCAGGTCAGAGGCTTTGATCAAGGTCATTTTTAATACAAGAAATGCCAGTAAGTGTCACAGACGTCACAGGTCTGTGACTTCACAGTGGAAAGTGATTCCGCCCACCGCCCTGCCTCCGTGATCAGAAGGCTGTTGTCCTCCTCATATCATAATTTCATTCTTCGCTTTCGTCATTTTTGCCAATCTAGAGAAACTGCAGAATTTGGAAAATGCCCTTTTTAAAAATCACTTCTATCTCCCCGTGTTATGCAAAGCTTGCATTGCCTTAGGGAGGAATTGAGCCCCGAGAGCCGTCTCAGCCTGAGAGGAGCTACAGAATTTATATCAAGGGTTTGCAGCTCATCGGCCAGTGTTCCTGGGAAAAGTCTTTCCCAAAGGCCACGGCCAGGCCTGGTTGGCTCTTGGACGAGCCGCTGCCCCCGGGCATCCCCGCAAATCCATCTCGGCGTCCGTGCGGAGATCGTCCAGGAACCAGCGAGGAGGCTGCACTCTCAGGAGTTTCTGCAGGCTGAGAGAGGACCCACGACCGTAAATGACACACCTCTGCCTGAGTTGCCTCCAACTCCCGGTGCCAGAAAGCCAGACTCATCCCAGAGGCGAATGGAGGGCCCCCCGTTTGATCCGCAATTATGCACATCACACAGAGGTGGTCCTCAAGGTGGCCTCCATGTGCTTCCTGCTGAAAGAAAGCATTTAAGGGAAACCAAAGAGGCACAATGGAAAGAAAATGAGTTCCCTCCCGGCCGAGCCACCTTCAGACGAGGCCAGCCCGCAGATCTGCTGCTTTACCGTAAGTTCCACAATCTGGTAAGAAGCTAAGTTCAAGTGGCAGCATGGGACCCACCCCAGCACAAGTGGGGGAAGAGGCTTCCCTTTACGACACCGAAGGACAGGAAACTTAGTGTCACCCTTGAAGACATTCCTGTGCCGGCTATAAAATCGGCTGTGAGACCATCCGTCGTCCAGCCTTCGCTGCAGGATTCCCCTGCAAACAGCTTGGGCTATCCCTCAGAGAGGAGTACCCGGGAGGACGGAGGAGCCTGGACTGATAAATCCAAACGGAAGTCATCAACCATGGCAGATTGTGCAGAAGGACCCGTGCAAGCTTGGAAAGAGGAGGAGAGACCGGCACGCTCGCCTTGCAACCCGACTTGCAAAACAATGTAGTTTTACCTGACAGTATCAGGACGTGGTAGCAGAATTCTTAACTAAATTAATTCTGTTTGGCACACAGATACTTGAGGGTCCCATAGAAATGAAGCATATTTCCAGAAAAGACGGAATCCATTATTGTGGCCACCTCCTCTTTGTTTGGAAGCACATGCAAAAGGAAGTCTGTAAAGCCATTTCCTGAAGCACTTCTCTGTTCATAATGCCATGGGTTCATCTGTTCCCCAGCTCACAGATAGTCTCAGTGCCCCCCCCCCCCCCCCCCGATCCGTGCATCTACTCACTTCAAAGCCCACAGCCACTTGCTTCCGGGAACGAATCCTGCCGAGCATACAAAAACACCAGCCCCGTTTGCAGGGTCTCTGAGCACAGAAGAAAATTCAAGACTCCTCGATCACAGAATCTGAAAACTGGCCACTATTTTCCTAAAATCAGAATATCTTTTTCCCAGTGGGAATCAGATTTCTCAGAGCCTGAAAAGCTAGCAAGGGAACATTGAGAAGGAGCGAAGAAACACCAGCGGGGTACGGAGGCTTCCTGCTTCGCCCACCAACAAGCCCACGGAGTCGGTCATCAGCACAAAGCGGGGCGCACAGGGGGCACGTCCTTGTGCACGTCGGTCCTGATGGCCTCTCATGGGCCCCCGCTCAGACCCTGGAACCCAGATGTGAGGACCTCACCCTGATTGTCCTTGATCATTTACAAAGACTGTCCCCGTCTGTGGGTCCTAATCAGCTCCTAGCGAGGGACTCTCCGAAGAGCTTGTTGTCTGAAGCAAGGGCCACCTGCTGCTTGCACGGTGGTCTGCAGAGCCCCAAAGGAGCACAGCAGCAGCCGCCCTGGAGCTTGGTGGAGGGAGCACTCGTGCCCCCCGCCCAGGACCCACTGAGCCGGGATCTGCGTTTTATCGGGACCGGCAGGTGCTCTGCGAGCACGGGACGTCTGAGAGGCCCTGAAGCCGAGGGCGGATTCTCGACCTCGGCTGCACGTCAACATCACCTGGGGAGTTTTGAAAACGCTGGTGGACGCCTGGTTCTGCCCCGACATTCAGATGGCGCAGTCGCGGGCACGGCCCGATGCCGGGGGTTGGAGACCCTCCTCGCGAGTCCGGGGCGCTGCAGTTCTCGGGTCACCGCACCCGTGTGCAAGTTGCCTGCCTGCAAACCCCCTGTTGAGAGGCCGATTTACACACCCGATCCCGAGGGACTCCAGTCCTGAGAATCTGCATTTTCACCTGGCCTGCACACGAATGCCGATGTGGGTGGTCAGGTCCCTGGAACACATTTGAGGAACACCGTCGATGAGGGGGAGTGAGAGTGTGTAAGACCCTTCTTTGTTCTTGGGACCGTGCTCAGCTTGCTCATGGGCCCCCATCGTAGCCAATGGCAGGAAGGGACCAGAACTAAAATAATCTTCCCTAAGAAAGGCGTTGGTGACTCTCCCAGTATATGGAAGAGTGCTCCTCAGGTTGATTCTGCTTCTTCAGAGCTGTGTCTTCTGTGTCCCAGGCACAGGGCCATGGTAGGGGGTCGCTCCCGGGCACAGGGTCTCTGCGGGGGTGGCTCCCAGGTGTCAGATCTTGGTGGGGGCCGCTCCCAGCCATAGGGGTACGGTGGGGGCGCGTGTGTTTCTCCGGATCACCAAAGCGGGGCTGGTTGCTGTCCACTCCGCCCTCGGCTTCCATCCAGAACGTGCTCCCGTCTCTCCCCTGTTCCGGGAGCTTTCCTGTTGGCAGCTCTTCTGGCCGAACGGGCAGGTCTCAGCACTGCCAGGACTGCCCCCCGTCCCCGCTCCTGCTCTCCATGGCAGCCCTCCACCCCCCACCCCCAATATTTGGCAGGTGAGAATTACTGAGCCCCCCGCCCTCCCCTAGAGACATAGGGAATATGCCTGAGGGTCCCTAACTCAGCCCTTTGGCCTGGAAATGCGCCTCGGCTATTTCTAAGCCAGCCGCTACTGTTCCTTGGTGCTCCTGGGACTTTCCTGAAGGGCCTCCGGTGTCCGGCCAGCGTCCACACCCACCCGGCCGTGGTCCACCATTTCCTGCAGCCTGAAATCTGAGTACAAGCCGAGACCTCCAGACCTGGCCTCCGACCTCACCTCCCCCGTCTCCTCCAGGCCCGTGGGAAAGACCACTCCTAAAGCTACAGTTCTAAACCCTGGCCTTACGTTGGAAGTGGCTGAGGAACTTTCTCAACCACCGGATGCCCTGACCTCACCCCAGCGATGGATTTAATTGGCCTGGAAGGAGAGGTGGGTGTGGGCATTTTGGAAGGCCGCTAGGCGGTTTACGCAGCCTGAGCTGAGAACCCCGGCTTAAGTCGTGGCCCGAGGCCCTTACCCTCCCTTTGGAACAAAACCTCCGTGCCCTGCGGGCTCCCGGGCCGACCTGCCTTCGTGGGAACTAAAGCTGCTTAGGATTTGGAAACCCTTTGTGGAACCTCGGTCATGATGACTATCGCTCTAAAAATGGTTTTAAAACCCTTATGGCAAAGAAACATCTCTGTTCAAATGTGTTTACCTCTTACTCTAAACGCAGAAACCCTATTGGCCCCAGGGGTAGAACCCTGGGATTTATGACTTACAGCAACGAAAATGCAGTGGTTTATGGAGCCTGGTCAGGGACTAGATTAGACAGCGATGCCTGTGTGTGCACTGAGGAGGGGGTGCCTGGACAATGCCGGCGGGCGTGGGTGTCGGGGGCCAACGTGGAGACCCCCAGTCCTGCTCACTCGGGCCCCACCCTCGTCCCGCAGGCAGAGGTGGGCAAGACCGGGCGCTGGCCGGGCTGAAGGGACACCAGAGCATAGAGGGTGAGCAGGAAGGTCGTGTGGATCATGGAGAGTGTTGATGAAGAGGCTCTGTGTCCCCAGGGTCTGGAGAGGCTCTGCTAGCTTGTGGCCAGGGAGACCCCTCTGAGCCGGTGGGACACAGCCACCCTCCCCTGCCGACCCCCCCTGGCCTGGTGCCCTTCGGTGACCTGAGCCCTCAATGGACCAAACCCCCTCTGTTGGCTGGGAGCGCCCTCCCCAGCCTGTCAGTACCCCGGGAGAAACAGGGGTACTTTCCAGTGCGTCCTCCCTGCCGGCCGTTCAGCCCTTGGTTCAGACACACACTGGGAAAGATGCCTCCAGGAGGGCACAGCCGGACCCCGCGGGGCTCAGGCGTCGCCAGGAGAGCTCGTGAGAAAGGTGGCCCAGCGAGAGCTTCACACGGGGCCTCTCCTGCTGCTGTGCTGTCAGGGACCACCGCTGCTGGCCGCAAGGGAGTCTGGCTGGGTCTTGAGACGCCTCTGGGTCTTTCTCAGCCTGCAGGGAGGGTGGGCTGACCTCCGGCCCGTGAGCCTCAGATCCACGGCAGCGAGGCCCCCAGGCTGGCCTCTGCACGCTGGCTCACTGCCCCCGTGGCCCCGTCTGTCGGTCCGAGGACAGTGTGAGGCTCTGGTGGGCCTCCTGGCCATGTCCAGTCCCCAGAGCTGGAGGGGGCGTACACGAGGCTTCCTGGAGACCGGGAGAATCTCACTGTGCTCCTGCGCATGACAGAGAAAGCAAAAAGAGATCTCATGTCTTAACCCAAAGCCCCATGCCGCATGCAGCCTCCAAAGAGTGCTAAGATTTGAGTTTCCCTTACACGCAATTGCAATTACTAGAACACAGCTTCATTTTTGTAACTCAAGTCATACCACAGACATCTGTCACCACACGCGAAAATGAAAACATAAGATCACATTCGTGCTGGTGGAGCAGAGGCCTGAAGGCCTTTTATCATTGGTTCATGTGCTAAGACTGAAAATAAAAACTGCTTCTGAGTACAAGATCTTTTCAAGTGCAGTATATGTAATGGGCAGACCCAGGGCTCTGGGTACAGAGCTCCCTGCACGGCGACCAGCGGGAGGCGGTGCCGGTCGGGACACAGCAGGAATGCCCGAGAGAGGCTGCTGTGACGAGAGGCCGAGGCACCGGGAGGCCCGGCCCTGAGCCCTCTCGGGGCGGGCGGCAGGGACGTGCCACTGTCCCGGGAAAGCAGATGGAGTGTGCTAACGCTCATCGGACCCGAAGCAGCGTGCTTCTCTAAAGCCTCCCGTGGCTCCCGATGGCCACGTGCGGGCCTCCACGTGTTGTCTCGGTCACTTTCTCCAAATGGCCCTTCCCCCCTCCTGGCCACAAACTTGGGCTCCAGCAGACACGTCTCGTTGCGTGCGGAGTGGATCCCAGGTTCACATCCCTGGATGCTCTCACTCTGCTGCCTGTGCCTGAGATGTGTCCCCTGCCACCGGTGGTCGGAGTGCAGCCCCCGCTGTCCCCTCGCTGGACTGCTCGGCGGGGCAGCCGAGTGAAGAGAGCAACACTGGAGACGGGAGGTGTCTGTGAACAGAGCCACCGTGCGGGGAGGGGCCAGGTGGGCTTGCAGTTTCAGAGCATTTCGGTAAAATCATCCCTAGACTGCGCTCACGGAGGCAGGGGTAGATTCTCACTCTGCACCGTGCTTGGCGAGCACATTGAATCCTTGTCCGGTGACCTGTGGTCTGAGCCCCGCGAGCCTGAGGCTGGTGACAGTCCGCTTGGACCGCTCCCCATGGGACAGGAGGAGCGGGCGCCCTCCCTGGTGTGGAGCCCCAGCTCCCGGGCTGCTTTGCCCACGTCTTGTTCTCGGAACACACGTACCTCTCCCGGCACGGACCCCGCTAGGGGTTTCCATTCGGGCCGGGGTGCGCACGGCCCAGCCGAGGCACCGGGCCTCTCCCGGCAGTGAGCTAGGTTTTCTGAAAAGTTGCATCTTTTCATCAAACGCAAGTTATGAGTTTCACCACCAGGCGTTTTTAATTCCCTGTGCTCTGTCCGTGGCCTCCAAACCTTGGTGTGCGACACCAAGAGGCGCCTCGAGCTCCATCACGGTAACGGGGACTCTTGGGAACACTCACTCAGTCCTTAGGGGTGTTCGGGGCTGGGGATTTGTCCCTTTTTTCCCTTAAATCGGTGATGTACAACTCCTGTCAAGGTATAGGTGTACATTTTGAGAATCCGTGGACACTTTGGCTCGTATTTACTGCGAAGAAAGGCTTATGACCAGCTGCACTTGTTTCTTTCTACATAATCCAATCACTTTTTCTAGCAAATTCGTTCTTGGTGTTAAGATACTGAAAACACAGTATCAGTCACCTTCCTTCCACACCGTTTCTCCACTGCCTGATCCTGCTGCTACTCCGACAGACCTCAGCTAATTATCTTCAGGTTTCTCACGGCCACCAAGGACCCAGCGCCTTCCCCACAAGGGATGAGACACGCAAACGGGCAGAGCCCATGGGCCGAAAGAGGGCCTTGCACTCCGTCCGGGAGTGACTCAGTCTTGCAAAGACCTTTGTTTGCTCTAGGACACGACACAGCCATATTTTCAGTCCTGCCATGCTGGGGATTCTCTGATCTTCATCTTTGACTTACTTTTAAAATCTGCTCTCGGGACGCCTGGGTGGCTCAGTCGGTTGAGCATCCGACTTCAGCTCAGGTCATGATCTCACGGATTATGAGTTCGAGCCCCATGTCGGGTTCTGTGCTGACAGCTCAGAGCCTGGAGCCTGTTTTGGATTCTGTGTCTCCCTCTCTCTCTCCGCCCCCACCCCACACTCTCTCTCACTCTCAAAAATAAATAAACGCTAAAAAATAAATTAAAAAAAAAAAAACATTCTCTTTCCAGAAAATGCAAGGTAATTTTTTGCACTGCTTAGCCACATCTTACATAAAAAGGAAGACCGACCATGCGTGAGGCCCGTGTGGAAAGCTGGTTTCTCGGTCTGTGCGTGAAAGGGGACGTACATCTGAGGCTGGGAACAGTGGACCGTCGTGTTCTGCTGTCACATGACACCTCCAACAGAGTCTGGGCCGAACCTGAGAGGCACTGATGTATCTGCAGAGAAACGCATGAACATTCACACTCAGAGGAATGAATACAAAGATTATATTCATATAATGAAGAATGACAAAAATGGAGGGCAGATCAGCTCTTTGGGCTGGAATTGTGCACAGGAGGCAGGGCCCCCCCTCTCCCCCAAGTGTCTCCTTGCAGGGGCCAGTGACCACCTGAGACCTGGGGATGGTGAGCACGATTTGTTGGCACGTGGCCAAAGGGAAACAAACATTCCCATCGCCTGACTCATGACCCCGGCGTGGCATTGAAGACGTGGCTCGCAGAGTCCTGGGCTCGCTGATCCACAGCCTGAGTCCATCACAACAGCTGCAGAGAGAGACACAGGCTGAGGACAGCAGCTCCATCAGGAGCCCCAGGCATGATGGGAAGGAGGAGCACAGACCTCCCTTGAGCTGAAAAACGAATCTCAGGGCACAGAGAAGCAGAAAGCACAGAGGTCGTGATTCCTGCAGCCACCAGGGTCCTGTCGGTTCCTGGCTTCCATCCATTGCCCTGCCCTTGTAGCTTTCAGCATCTCACAGACCACATCTAGACCCAAAGTGATGAAGATTCCCACCAAAGGTGATTTTTCCAGCCCCTTGCCCTGCCCTGTGAGCCCCTCATTACTAATGGGGCTCCTTTCCTTTCCTCCTCTGCCCTGACATGAAGAAGACAGCTTGTTCCAGTCCCCATGATTGTGGCTTATGAGCAAAAACCGAATACATTTTCTCTGCCACGGCAACAATTCTGCCTCCCCGCCCAGGGGCCGCCTACCCCGAGGGGTTGCCTGGATGCCCAAAGCCGAAAAGACTCCTTTCCAGCATCTGCAGGGAGTCTGTGATCCAAAACCTGGGCTCCTGGCCCTCAACATCTAGGGGGAAGGAAAGACACACAGCCGTCAGCTCCCGTCAGCCAAGAAAAATATCCTTGCCCCATTCCGCTTTGTACTTTTTCCAGAAACGGCTCAGATTGACTGATGTCAGAGGGAAAGGCAGATAAAGGGAAGGCAGAGAGAATGACTGGTTTGAGTCTTTTTCTGGGATCTGCAAGAGACAGTTTTTCATTTAGCTCATGCTATTTGTACAGAAACCAGGGCATGCAAATATTTACTTGGTTCTCAATACTACCAGACATCTGTCCAGTTTAAGAACTGACCCACAAAAACGTCACGTTGTGTAAACATAGCCATCCTTTAGCCAGAGAACAGCTTTAAAAGAAAACTCTGAAATGCTTAAGGAAAAAAAAAAAAAAAAAGAAAGAAAGAAAAAAGCTTTATTTAATCAGTGGCAGATAGGAGAAGTAATATTCCTGAGCCAGAATAGTCATAAGGAGAAACCAAGTTTCGACAGAGCACCGATCCTTTTTATCGTGTAGAGTTGTTCTTGTGGTTCCTGCAAACATTCTGGAGGCTCAGCCGAAGCCGCTGCGGGGCTGGATCGAGTTGGCGGGATCCGCGCTGACATCCGTCCGCAGCCTGTGGCGGACTGTGTCTTTCCTCAGCCCCTTCGGCGAGCGTGTTAATCGAAGGCCATTTTCGGGGAGGCCCCTGAACCTCCTCCACTTTAATAAGATGCACTGGGCCCTGGGGACCCGGAGCGCACTTGCTGCCCGGCCAGCAGACACAGCTCCTTCCTGCCCAGGACTCACACCTCAGGTTCCGAGCAAGGGCACCCTGGCCCCGCCGGGACACTGAGCAGCGTGGTGTGGGACTGAGCACGCCGTCGCCGCCAGACTCGCGGCCAGCGTGGAAGCGTCGACGTGCCCGATCTGGAAAAAGCAGCAGCATTGGAACCACCGTCACGGTCCGCCGCCCCCCACTGGATGTGCTCACACACTCCTTTAGTTTTAACCGAGTTTTTATTTGGGAGTAGTTGCGAATTTATACAAAGCTGTGAAAATAATGCAGGTGGTGCCGACACACCCGTCGCACAGCTTCTCCTAGTGACGGCCGCGGAGGTGACCGTGGCACGTCCGTCAAAACCAAGGGGTTAGCACTGACAGCTTGTCACAGCGGCTGTGCGCCCCCCCCCCATTCTCGTCCTTAGTGGCAGAGCCGGCACCAGGACGTGCACCCCTGACGCCCGTCGCTGCTCCAGGCTGGCGGGGACCTGTCAGGGGGCTGAGGTGAAGGAGCATTCGCGTCAGCCACGGAGGGGACAGCCAGCTGGGGTCGCACAGAGCGGGCGGAGCAGGACCTCCAGAGCCACCACCCCACCTGTGGCATCTCCAGGCCTGGGTAGTACCCCCTGCCTTCCAACCCTCGCTGAGTCTGGGCATCCTGGGAGTGGGCAGTCCTACCGAAGACACTGAGCACCAGCATCCCACCCCCCCCCCCCCCCCCCCCCCCGCCCAGGCCCGATGACAGGACTCCAACGCCGCATCATGAAGCCATCTCTGGGAGCCCGAACGCCCTACTTCAACCAGGAAACAGAGCGTGCGGTGGAAGCCGTCCCCGGGAGGTCCTCGTGCTTTATTCTGCAGTTGACCTGAGTGGCATCTCCCTAAGCACAGCTCAGTGAAGCAGAGAACCCCGCAGAAGGTCCAGGGCCGCTGAGAGCCCCGTGCACTGCAGCCTCTACTCTAACTGGCTTGTCCACCATCTTCAATTCACCACTGGGACCATGGGTGTCCCTTCATGCCCCCACCCTGTGGAATATGGGCAGGAATGTCTATTCAGTTATTCGTCTGTCCCTCACTCATTCACTCAATAATGTTTTATTGAGCTGCCTACTGTGTGTTCTGCTGAGTTCTAGGACCCAGTACAAGTAGAGCCAATGTGATGTCCTTCACCGAGCTGCCTACTGTGTGCCCGGCCCAGGTCTAGGATCGACTCAAGTGGAGCTAATGTGATGGCCTTCATCGAGCTGCCTACTGTGTGCCTGGCCCAGTTCTGGCACCCAGTATGAGTAGAGCTAACGTGATGAACTTCACCCTCACTGAGCTTGTACTTCACAGTGAGGAGGTAAACAACTGGTTGAAGACGCTACAGGATGACTCCCAAGGGCCTGGCGGGGCCACAAGGCACGTGGCAGGGCAGGGCACCTACCAGGGGAGCAGGGGAGCACGAGCGGGGAGATGAGAGCACAGGCCCTGAACCACGGCTCAGCCATGCGTGTGTGAGGCACACCAGGGCCTGGCACTGTGGTCGGGACATTCCATGCAGACTGAGGGTGAGAGGGACCCACTTTTTGCGGGACATTTTCTGCTTAGGGTGAGCCAAGCAGACCCCACTGTCAGAACAGGAAGCCACAGTGGCCATGGAAGGCTGGGAGCACCCCGAGGGCAGCTCCACTGTGCTGTCTGTGCCCTGGTTCCCTGTCCCCTGCCACCCGGGTTTGGCCTGGTTCTCTGCCCCCCACCACCTGGGTTTGGCCTGGTTCCCTGTCCCCGCCACCGGCTTGGCCTGGTTCCCTGTCCCCGCCACCGGGTTTGGCCACACTGTGATGGAGCGTGGTCTGATGTTTTCCACCTTCTCTCACTGCTAAGGACAAGAGGAATTCGGTGAGAAACAAGGATGTACGGGGGGGCCCTGGATCATTTTGTTTCAGCAGGATATTTTTTTGGCTTCATAAGGCGATGCAGGCCGAGGACGACTGGGGGTACCCCAGGGGTCCCCCGCCCCGGCTCTCACACCCACTGCGCTTCGGGAGGGAGCAGGCACAGAGGCAGCGGCCGGGCTGGTGCCCATCGTGGTACATAGTGAATTATTAGTGCAAGAAGCAAATAATATGGAAAGATGAAATGCTGCAGTGGCCACGGGGTGTGGGACTGTGTTATTTCCCCTCAGCACATAATGCATGGTTATTACTTGAATTATAATGGCTTAGGAATCATTTAGATACATCTTCTTTAGTATGATTTTTAGTCTGTTATTTAGACAGATGCTAAGTTAAGGGCTAGCTTATATTTTCATTATGAAATCTCAGAATCTACCAACCACCAGGCACGTGCTTCCGGGCCGAGCCCCTCCCTCCACATCCCCTCACAGGGCAGGGAAGGGGCCTCGCTGCCCCAGGGCACTGGCTGCAGGAGGAACCAGCCCAGGGCTTGCGCTCTGCAGAGGGCAGCCTGGAGCACTGGGGCAGAACTGCTTTCAGTGCCTCTGCACCAGCCAGGGGCACGTTTCTCAGCCCCCGGCAGGACCCATGGGTCTGTGCTCCCGAGGGCCAGTGGTCCCCAGGGACGGTGGTCCCAAGAGCAGGCGCTCCAGAAGGCGAGTGCTCCCCAGGGCCAGTGATCCCAGAGTCCACACTCAGCCGTGGCCTCAGCACACTGCCAGCACACGCCCCTGCCTTGCTGCCCAGAAGAGTCCGTGTCACCCAAAGTGAACAGCAGGTGGAAACATCCTGAGTGAGGCTCATCCAGGGCTGCGGCGTCACCAGCCTCGGGGCTTGTCTCTGACGTCAGCGTGCTCCATGGACACTCGAGTTCTGTTCTCCTCACGCTTGGAACTGGGTGATCACGGCCTCAGGAGCCCCTCGCCCCTTGGGGTGACAGGCACGTATGCAGATGTATGCACGTGCACGTCTCTCACGTGAGCACATACCCACATAAGTGCATGCACACACACACGCATACTCATGAAAGCACATGCACGCACACACGTGGACACCCATGCATGCACACACACACATCCACATAAAGATGTCTGCACAGGACCATAGGCACACACAGCACCCACATGCACGTACCCACACACCCACGCGTGCACACACTCATGTACCTGTACCCACATACCTACGCACTCACGTGCGCACACACGCACACACACGTATGCACACACACACGCACGAACATGCACACACGCTCAGGGGCACCCTCCCAGGGAGCCGCCCAGCCGGCCTGGAGGCTCCCGGATGCAGGCCCCCGGACCACAAGGAAGGAGGCTGCACCCCACGGGGTTCCTCCCTCCACCTCATGGCCGGAGGGAGTGCTGAGGAGCCGTGAGGGGCTGTGGACATGTCCCTCAGTCTTACCGTGAAAGCAGAGGGACCCAGGGTCCCAGGAAGCTTCTGCAGGGCTGGTCTGCAGTGTAACTTCAGGTGACAACAGGTCGTGGTGCTGACCTGAGCCCTCTGGTCCAGAGTTCTGTGCCATGTGCTACGTGAAGACAGTCGGTGGCCCCCGAGGTGGGCACCCAAGGTCTCTGAGTAGAGGCCCTGCACTGCTGAGGACTGCAGGCTCCGGGGAGGACGGAGATGACCTCCAGGAGGGGGTTCCAGCCCACGGGCCTGACTCTGCCCTCCCTGCCCTCTGCAGAGCCCACGGAGAGTCCCTGCACCTGACCCTGTCCTCCCTGCCCTCCTGCTCTGAATAATAGTAATTCACGATAGCCTCACTTCCAGTTTTGTGGAAGAAAATTTTATTAATTTAATAAAAGAAGGTTCACACATCAAGTCGGGTGCTCACAACATCCAGCCTCCCAGCTGCGGAAGCCCCGTGGTGAACAGCCCGGCTGGGGTCCCGACTGAGGGTCCAGGGCACAGTCTTCCCCTCACGTGGGACTTCCCACTAGCTATTTCCGCCATCCACCGCCCGGGTGTGATCTCTGGTCAGTCGTTAAGTCAGCCTAAGCACTGGTTTTTCTCGGCTTCTCTTACAATCTCAGCAGCCTGGCCGTCTGCAAACTCCTCTTCCCTCCCTGATCCATCCCAGGGGGCCAGCGTGTCCCCTCCAGGAGCAACTGAGGCACATTAATCCCTCTTGTATTCAGGAACAACAGGGCCAGTTCTGATCCCGAGGGCAGATACGGAGCACAAGCCAACTAAGCCCCCATGACTGTGTGTGCGCGGTCGGGGCAGGAATGTGTAACAAGTTACAACAACTTCCATACAGACCTCCCCCCCCCCCCCGCCAAGGAGCCCAGCATGTGTCCCTGGACCTGACACCACCCTCCGTAGAGCCCCCTGTGAGTCCCTGCCTCTGACACTGCCCTCCCTGCCCTCTGCGGAGAGCCGGTGGGGAGGTGACAGCCGGGTGTCCCCAGGCCCCTCGGGGCTGTGAGAACAAGTACACACGTGGCCACCCTGCCCTTCCTCCAGGAATCACAATTGGGTAAAATGAGCTCCACACAATTTACAGCACACATGGAATTGATTTTTAAGTTTCTGAAATAAGAAAACGCAAAGACAAGTTACAACCTGGGAGAAATTACTCACAACGTTGGCAAAGGCTTTATGTCAGGAGTAAGTCAGGAACTCCCACAAATCAATAAGGAAAACACAAACCTCCCAGAAGAGTGGGCACAGCCGATGCTTAGCGGGAGACGAAAAGCGCGTGGGAGCAGGTCAGGGAGGCCCCGCTGCCCTCGCCGGGGCCAGGGGACGCTGACCGGACCGCAGGGCACAGGGCTTGTCCCCAGCCCGCTGCAGAAACGCCTGAGCGCACCGGGCGTCACACGAGTGGGGCTCCCCCGGCCTCTCCCGCAAAACATCCGCTTTGAAAACGGTTTGCAATTATCTCCTGAAACTGCAGACACACACCCGACCGTCCCACAGGGCTCCTGCCTGGCCCACGGCGTCCAGAACCTTTGCACACCTGGGGAGACTTGGTCAACACTGGCCCGCAGAGCCTCACGGACGATGATGGACGAGAGGCAGAGGGCCCTCCCTGGAGGAGGACAGGGCGAGAGGGTGCACAGGGTGGACACCTTACAGCCGCTGATGCATGGGAGGGTACGGTTTCCAATTCAAATACCAAGTCAAGGCTGCTTTCAACATCTTGCCTTCTTCTGTAAGATAAAAGCAAACTAAAAACGTAAAAATGTACTTTAGGAGGGGGCACCTGGGTGCCTCAGTCGGTTGAGAGTCCAACTCTTGATTTCGGTTCAGGGCATGATCCCAGGGTTGTGGGATCGAGCCCTGTGTTGGGCTCCAAGCTGAGTGTGGAGCCTGCTTGGGATTCTCTCTCTCTCTCTCTCTCTCTCTCTCTCTCTCTCTCCCTTCCCCCACCCCCTCTCTCTCTTTTAAAAGAGTAAGTAAAGGCACTAACCCTTGTGACTCAAAGCCAAGGAGCCCACACGGCTACACCGCAGTTCGGCCTCGGCCTGTGTTCTGTGGCTACCGTTTCTCAGACCAGCCGGCACTGGGCGGACCCGAATCTGTACGCGGCGAGGAGCGGCACGTCTCAATCATCTGTGTGCGACGCACACACAGACCCCTCGGTCCCTCCCGGGAACCTGAGTTGGTGGCTTTGGCGTCATCTCCCACTCACCCCGCAGCCAGGCCAGCACGTCTGGAAACCGAGGCCAATCTAGGCCACTGCGCAGGCCTGGGGACCAGTGTGCAGGGGGGACATGTGAGGGGAGCGCGTGGTGGCCGCCATCCCGAGTCTCGCGAGTGCACAGGAGGAGAGACACGAACGTGTGCTCCCCGACAGGGGAGAGGCCGGCGGGAGTCTGGCGATAACGCGTGTGCCCTTTTCACGGGCTCCGGACGGACGCATCACTTCCGGCTTGGAGAGTCAGCAGTGGCAGAGAGAGGGCTTTCGATGGAGAAGAAGCAAGTCTCCCAGCCCCGCCCAACGTCGGGTGCTCCAGAGACACCTGCCACGTGCTGCCCACCAAATGTGAGCGGCTCTAAGGGTGCTTGACGGTTTCCCATTTCACAAATCGAGGCTCTGAGTTTGGACAGCTGCTCCCGTGTCGCTCAAGGCAGACTCGGGACTCGGATCCTAGCCGTGTGTTCACCCGCGGACGCACTCACGCACGGGACGAGGACGTGTGGCCGGTGGAGAGAGCGAGGTCTCGGAGCCGGGTCTGCGTGTGCAGCTGCGCTCGCCGCTGGGTGAGTCCGGGGTCCGTGCGGAAGCCTGGCCTCCGGTCTTCGCCGACCCGCCGGGAGGAGGGCTCCCACCTCACGTGCTCTGTTGCTGCTTACAGCCCCTTCGCTCGGTTCTAGGGGCACAATTTCCTAGCGTGGAGCCCGCTGAAGAACCGGATACCAACTTTTCTTTCCTTTTCTTAGAACTGGATATTTTGAAGTGTGCGTGTTCGTTAAAACCAGACTTTAAGACCCCGTTGAGCCAGACACCCCCCAGCCCCCCTCTGGCACTGGCCCAGCTTGTGCTTGAAACTGAGCCCCATCGGGTTTATGTGGTTTGAACCGGCAGAAAATGTAAAGCTTGTTTTCTAGAGAACTGCTTCCCCCTAGGCAGCTGTTGTGTCTTTTCAGACCCCACCAACAAACCCACCTGCTGTGTCTGCCGAGGCCTGGACTCCAGGTCTGTGGCTCTGGTTCCAGCCTGGGGACGAGCGGGGCCCCGCGTTCCTCTCCCAAAGTCAGGAGCCCAAGACCCCACCCGGCTTACACCAGCCCTGGGAGCACACCCGCAGCCCCTCCTCCCGACGTCAGGGGCGGGATTTTGCCTCGTCCTGGGGTGGACTCCACACCAAAGTGAACGTGGGATGTGTGTTCCGTACATGCGTGCCGTGTGTGTGCCCCCTCTTTCCTCACAAACAGTCCCACTTCCCCGCCCTTTCACCAACGTGTATGTGACCGCAGCCCCCGTGATTACAGAGCACCTGTTCCCTCCCCCTTCGGGGACACGGGTCACCCTCCCTCCCGCTCGCCCGGCTGCCTCTCGAACAAGCCCTTCCCTTCCTGTGGCCTCCCTGCCTCCGTGGAGGGCTTTGCTGCCGACCTGGCAGACGGACCCGCGTTCAGTTACAGACTGATTTGGGGAGTGGTTGGTTGGTTGGTTTTAAAACCCTCCTGCTTTGCTGGCTCGCCTGGTGCAGCGATAAGGAAACAGCAGGAGCCCCCGCCCCGTCCCAAGGGACCCTGAGGTGTCAGCACTTGGCTTTAGAATTCACACTTTCGCTCACTTTTTGCTCCCTCATTCATCGCATCTAACGGGCGGACAGGGCTCCCGGGGAGCCCACAGGTCAGGGTCACGCTGCAACAAGGCAGCGGGGGGTGGGGGGTGGTTACTCAGACACAAACCCAGGGCCGCTCACCTGGCCTTTCTCCCTAAAACCATCACAAGGGGCCGGAAGCAGGACGCTTATGCAGCACCCCCCGGGGGAGGCCCTGGGGAGGACGTCCAGGAGCACGGCCCTCAGGGGAGGAGCAGTGGCTCTGCTTCCTGCAGTCTCCCTCTCCTTCCCCACCCTCCTCACACATTACGATTTCTCCAAACCAAAATGCCCAAACACCCTAAATGCACCAGAAAAGCCTCCCACGTAAGCATAATCATGCTAATTGATGTTGTTTGAGAGCTAATTAGCCAGACCCCGTGCCGAGCACCCGACAAACAAGAAAGGAAGCTCTGAGAGCCTGAATCGCTTACCCAGACCTCCGTCTGATGTCTGACTGCTGAGCCCAGGCCCCCAAACTCTGCTGTGCAGCCCATTTTAATTGTCTCCCAGAAGCCCAGCGGTATTCACTGGCACTGCCTCTGGCCGTACCCACGAGGGCCGGGGAGACCAAGGCAGTCTCCACGAGTACAGTTGGAGCAGGGAGCTGAGCGGTGCCCGTGGCCGGTGCTCGCCTCCCCTGGTCAGGGAGTCCTGTGTGCAGACACCGCACCAATGCTATGGCTGCTGGCCCAGGTCCCCCAGCCTCTGTCTCCTTCCCTGAGTCCCCAGTGACTTGGAAATCTAGAAGGTGATAGCGCTCAGTTTCCCGATGGCCGTCCTCCCAGAGGGTGGCCTCACAGGCCGGGGTCTCTGGGTCCACTCCGGGACAGGGAGTGCAGTGTGAGAAGGTGGTCTCAAATTTCCGGCCTCCCTCCCTGTGCTTCCCCTAATGACCTTCGACCTTGGCCGGGCCCCTTCTCCCTCTCTGGCCTCCTCTGAGATCAAGGCCCACATAGGTAAGACCCAAGTGGTCTCCCCCCAGCCCTTACTTCCTGTGTCTTTGAGAACCACGTTAGTGCCAGATCACGTGACTGATTATTTTTCTCAGTGCCTCCTTTCAGTATGTGGCTTGATCGGACAAAATTACATGGTTGTGATACTATTTCTCGGAGACGACAGGAAGGAAAGGGCTTCCCAGGACAGTAGATGCGGACTCACGATCGCACACGGCGCGGACCTTCGCGCCAGCCTGAAAAAGCTCTCGGACTGTGGGCTGATGCCCTTGGAAATGTTTCTGCAAATGCGCTGGGTGCGGTCGCTATGGATCGCCACCTGTGCGGTTTGGCTAAAACTACGTGATTCTTTGAACGACTTCCCTCATTGTGCCGAAATATTACTGCTTATAACCTGTTGGGGCTGTGAAATTGCTTTCTATTTTATTATAAGAAAACACGGAAAAATACCGATTTGTGAGTAGAGAAGTTTGTCACAAATGATTGTCTCCGAGTGGAATAAGCGGAATTTGAAGACTGTTTATCCCTCCTACTATATTTTACAATAAAAACTGGGTCATTTTTATATGCTCAGAGGAAGAAATGGAAGCTATAAGGAATAAATCGTGTCAATATCCTAGCGATACTTGGAAGGGAGTGGTCAGGAGCAGAAAACAGACACATTTATCCAAAGCACGTAGCGGCATTGGTGAAATACAGAAGAGTGATTCAATATAATTTGTAGAACAAAATCTATACAGGTCATACAGAGGTCAACGCACCTTCACCGAGATAAGTAAACAGTAGGGCAGTTGTGGAGGAGGCACGGACAACACAGAGTGTAAAGAATTCAGGGTTTGAGGCTGAGCTGAGGGAACGTGGGGAAATGAGTGGAGCGTTTCCACCGGGATGAGGTGGCGTGGAGACCTGCCTACCCGCCCGGGCCCCTGCTCTGCGCCCCGGGGTCATGGCTACCACACTGGCTCAGTCCAGCCACCGGCGCCCAGGACTGTCCTCTGGTGCTCACTTGCTGTACGTGGACGGCCAAGCGACCCAGGGTAGTCACCGCTCTCCCGATGGAGCCAGGACAATGACCACGCACTGGAGAAGGGCACATCCTTCCAATGGCACGGGGACCACAGGACCGTCAGCACGGCTGAGACTCCGTGAGTTGAGCGCGGGCCCGGGAGGCGGCGCCCTGCGTGGTAGCAGGACAGGCAGACTCCATGAGCGCTGCGGTCGGGCTGTTGGCGAAAGATCGCAGTCACAGGGAGAGGAGAGGACTGTGCGCCGAAGGACTCTTCATGACCACGACAGCTGAAAATAGCTTCTCTGTGGAATCCTGGCGTCAGCGTAACCCTCTGAGCAAGCACCCAGGCCAGAAGACAGGCAGCGTTAGCCGTGGTGCAAGCCGGGACGCTTCCCCACACTGTGGTGTCCTCTACTCACCTCTGCTTGACCAGAGAGCCACGCTTCTCTGTCAGACCGGGGAGGTTTGCTCACCCGGACCCCAGGGCACAAGGCTAAGCGGGAGGGGGCAGGTGGTAAGGCACTAAGTCTGCTGGAGTAATACGACATTTAGGTTTCTTGAATAATTGTGAAGTCAGACATCTCAGCTGAGCATAAGTTGACATGTGTCAAGATTTCCTTTTTTGACGGGGAGAAAAGAAGAATCTTTAAATGCCTTAGGAAAGAGTTTTGCCTGTGGCAATGAACATTATATTGATGTCCACTCTGCTAGAAATTTAGATTGCTCTCGATGTGAAATGAGATTTATCAGCTTCCGAGTTTTCATATCCAAGACAGCAGCTTCCAGTACAGGGGAGGAAAACATCAAGGCAACATTACTGAGAAAACGTGCTCATTAAGGAAGCTATAAAAGCGAACAAGAAAATAACTACCGTTACCTACAAATCTCTTCGCCCTTCTACCCAGCACAGGAGACATGCTTAGGTGTTGTGAGGGGGTTGAGGGAAGGTGTGTGCATGTGGATGAAAGAATACGGCTGGTTGACGCCGCTGGGAGCAAGGGGGCTGTTTAATGTACAGAAGGAATGTCGGCTCTTGGAACTTGGTAAACCCAAGAGTGCAAATCAGAATTCAGTCTAGGACCACCCTGGGTTTTTCTTACCTTAGTAGTACACCTTCCTTCACCTTCTAGTTAATATGCTACTAATGGTGTTGGTAATTCTGTACAATGTTACGTCTCTCTCAGACATTCTCGATAAAATGTGATTAACACAGCGTGTCCCCGTGGGCATTGGTGTCTGCTTTTCCACCTCAGGTTTTACTTTGGCGTTCCTGCCTGGACGTCACACTGTATGGCTTAGTAAAATGAATAAAAGAGATTTATAAATAGAGACTGTTTAGATAAAGGCAAAACACCATCCATCTGGAGAGAGAAGCTTACCCACAGTAGATCTGTGTTTATCGAGGGACATCAGCCACATGTTAAACCTCGATGCCCTGTTTTCAAAGGACATAAAACGACCATCGATGAGCCCCGTAGCCCAGCAGGAAGCCTATCCCCTGGGCTCCTCCTCCAGATCTATTGGGCCGTTTCTCTCCAGGGCAGAGCAAACATTATTCCCAGGTAACATCAAAGTGAAGAAGAGAATAGAACACACGTTTAAGGTATGCCCGGTCTCATGTTATGCTCGCAGAGGTAGAAATGATGATTTCTAAAGAGATGCACCTGTGGAGTGTCACATTTAGGCTGTGTTTAAATTAGTACAAATAATCCAGTTATGATTTGAGACTAAACACAGACTTGAAGAATTCTTCTCTCTACCCCTTAAATTGAAGAAGGTAAAGGGATCATTTTTCTTTAATATAACATGGGAATTTCTCAAGTTCATCTCTTAAAAACTCAGATAACTTTTCTCTCTTCTACAGTTTGTAAGAATATTAAACAAACTGTGAAGGCTTTGTCCCCTGCGGACAATTTGTGTCACTGGATCTGTGTGTTCTTATTCCTAGGGATGATCTTTCAAAGACACTCAACTCTTCCCAGGAAGTGATCAGCCATCGGTGCATCGAGTCGGTATAAGGATATTTGAAAGTATCAGCAGCCTATGATGCAATAGAAATGATTTCATTTTATTAAAAAGTGAGAGTTGAATTCTGAATACATTTCATATAATAACTTACTTTGCTTTTGAAGATAGCACTAAATGTCTGATTATTCTTGTGGTTGTTGAATGCCGAAGCCGTGTAATCACCATAGGAGGGCACGGTGGCCGTGGTCTGTGTTAGATATCGGTGTGTTTCGAAAACTGCAGCTGAGCTCAGAAACAAAAACCAAGTTGTTGTCCCTGTCTAAATCTGCTCTTGGTTGTGACTGAGCAAAAGACAATTTTCACATCTTCCCTCATGCAACCTGGCGTCTCCTAGTCACTTTAATAAAATCATCAGCTGTGTGTCTATCGTGGATGACCATCACTGTAACTGGGGTTTATTGCATGGGCAGTTGCCTTGGCATCTTCCAGCAGTGGCCAGTGATCATGAACACATTGCTCACGACCTCTGGAAGCAGTGATAACAACACTTGGTATTCACCAGAAGCTCTAGTATGAACGTGAGCTGTTAACAGCCATCAGCTGTCATGGCCATGGGTCATGCTGTAGAGAACTGTGTGCCAACTCAGCATCCCCAGGGGCTCTGTGTCAGTGTCCTTGAGGGCTATCATCGACACTCTGCAGAAAACTGAGTGTCTCGGTCAGGGTCCAGTCAAAAAACAAGAGCCACACCGTTATTTAGTAGAGATAAATTAAATAATGTTAAACTAGATTTTGGAGAACTAGGAAAGCAAAAAGGAAACTGAGGTGGCACAGAAGGTAAATTAAAGAGGCAGCAAGAGCTGGGACGATGAAGGGAGGATATCGGGGTAATCAAACTTAGAACTTTGGGGAAGTCCATGGAGATGGTTCTCAGAGAACAGGTGTCATTCAGCTGGTGCTGATACCCCAGGGGCTCAAATTTCTGAGACTCTGATAACCAAAGAGGAGGTGCTGTCAGCTGGGGCTGGCATCTTCACGTGGTGAATTCTGGGAGAGAAGGAATAATACAAGCAAGCTAGAGCCTGCGGTGGCTACCGAAACTAGACACCAGGGAGGAGGGTCAGCGCCCAGCTGGCCTGACAACAACAGGAAGCAAAGTGGGAAGGCTCACATCTTGTCTCCCTCCCACCTTGCAGATCCCAGATGGCTGGTGGGGAGCAACTGGCACACAGAAAGATGATTTGCAGAACTCCAACTGCAGCTTCCAAAGCATAGTTTAGAAGTGCATTTGGGGGGGGGGGGTGCCTGGGTGGCTCAGGCAGTTGAGCGCCCAATTCTTGGTTTCGGCTCAGGTCATGATCCCAGGGTCATGGTATGGAGCCCTGATTCAAGCTCTTACACTGAGGGTGGAGCCTCCTTAAAATTCTCTCTCTCTCTCTCCCTCTCAAAATTAAAAAAAGAAAAAACTTTAAAAAAAAGAAGTGCATTTGAAACTGGGAGACCATAAACTGGTAATCAGCACAGTCCACCCCTTGACCATCCAGTAAGTTTACGCTTATGCGTATTGGGACCTCCATACAATGTCAGCAATGGGGAGCTTCTTCTCACTAAATATGACCAACCTTCACACAAAGATGCTCTTATTCTGGTCCCAAAATGAGGGGACGTGGAGTCCCAGGAATCACCTAGAAGACATTCGCATTATCTGTCTATGTGACTTTTCTGTGGATGTTGAAACAAATAACCACAAACTTAGTGACTGAAAACAACACCTTTTTCCCTTACAGGTCTTAGGGTAAGGAGTCTGAAATCAAGGTGTGGGAAAGTCTTCTGGAAGACTCAGCAACATTTCTGCTTCCTTGCCTTTCTTAAATTTTAGAAGCCACTTCCATTTTTCTTCATATCATGCCAACCACATCTCAGAGTACATGTGGTCAGCAGATAACAGTCCTGAAGAGGTCCATATGCCAACCCCGGAAACCTGTGCATGTTTCTTTACTGGCACAGGGACTTTGCAGATGTGACTGAGTTAAGAATCTTGAGATGGGGAGAGTAGCCTGGATTTTCCAGGCAGACCCAATATTGTCACAAAGGCTCTTCTAAGACAGCAGTGGAGGGATACTTGATTACAAAAGAAGCAAAGGAGATGTGATGTTTAGTTGATGGGCTTCCTTTCTGTAATCGATGACATGGTTTGTCATTATTTCTTCCTTCTTCCACTGCCCATTCCACGACTCTTCAACCCCCCTCAACTACTGGGGGTGTGTGTGCTCTACTCCACGGGTGACAAAAACCTTCTTTCCTGAAGAGTGTGGACGTTCAGCAGCCCTCACTACTGCTTCATCATCTTCTTCTCTTGTTATAGTTTGCCATTAACTTCTGCTGTTGGGCAGAACTAATTACTAATAGATGCCCCAGAAAGGTCCCTGGTTCCAGGAGTAAGGCCTCCCGCACTCATGGTGCACCTGCCAACCCAGTCTCCCCTCTGTGGATACTGACCAGCTCAACTTGAGGAGTATCCCCCCTTTTGCTGATGTTATGTCATGCTGATGTCATAGAAAATCCCAAATGGTCAGGTGGCAGGCTCACCTTCCAACTCACTAGAACCACTGCTACATTCCCTGATGGCAGCTTTCTCATCAAGGGGATTCAAGACTTCCAAACCAGCATGACTCAAATTTACAGGGACAAGAAGATAAAAAAAAATCTATAGGTATTTTGATAGGTGTAACATCAAAAGGAGCAATTTCTACTTCCACTGCTTGATTCCTCCACCAATGTGTGTTGGCTCCAGGAGAAATGGGTCCACCCGCCATTATATACACAAGCATGATCTATATATGCACTGTTATATGTACAAGTGTATAATATAAAACTCCATCCATTCAGGATATTGTCTAGGAAATAGTGCTTTGAGTTTTTTGTTGCTCATTAAATCTTTCTAATAGACCTGGGTGATGCCATGCGTGGTAAACCCTCTGAATGTCAGGGACGTGAGTCCGTTGTCACAAGCGAACTTGTGCAGAAACTGTGGCAGTGAGTACAGCACACATGGGGTGCCAGAGAAAGCACCGCAGTCAGGGAGTGCAAACCCAGATCTGGAAGATGTGTCTATCGGTGAGGACGATTTCTACCTTTCAAGAACAGCGGTGGTTTGCTATAGTCAATGTGCAACTGCCCCAAGAGCTGGTGCCCATGGGGCTATTGGCTTGTTAGTCACTCACTGGCAGCATGGCCAGGCCATCCTGAGCAGGGCACGTCCGTGTTGTTGGGCCCAGCCCTAGCCACCCCCCACCATCACCATGATCACTATATAGTAACATTTCAGTCTCTAAGATCTACAGAATGAGTAACATCACCTGCTTATCTACTGATAACCAACTCTGCAGTGGATACACTTTTGTGAGCATACACTGGGACACAAATATCTTTATACTCTGTGTCCTTTCCAAGAATAGCATCTCCCTGCCTCTTCCCCAAAACTCCTTGTCATCAATATTCCAATTATATTCTTTCTTTTTTTTTTTTATTTTTTTTTTAAATTTTTTTTTTCAACGTTTTTTATTTATTTTTGGGACAGAGAGAGACAGAGCATGAACTAGGGAGGGGCAGAGAGAGAGGGAGACACAGAATCGGAAACAGGCTCCAGGCTCCGAGCCATCAGCCCAGAGCCCGACGCGGGGCTCGAACTCACGGACCGCGAGATCGTGACCTGGCTGAAGTCGGACGCTTAACCGACTGCGCCACCCAGGCGCCCCCCAATTATATTCTTTCTAAATCCAGGGCCATCCAGGAAAATCCTTAGCAAGCACCCATGATGAGTGCTGAGTCATCCTTCTGGACATCTCTGAGTCAATACTCAGTGAGCTCAAATGTCCGCACACTGGGAGGTCCCGCAGACTGTGACTTCTGTGTGTCGGCCTCTGGTGGTCCTCTTCTGGTTGGGGTCAGCATTGCAGGCAGGACCATCTGTAACCCAGGGATGAGCTAGCTCTCCTTTCCCAGTCAATGACCATAAGAAACTCCCATGAGTTATTTGTGTCAACTTAGAGGAAGAATACAGTCAAGAGTAGATGGGAAGAGGCAAGAAATGATTCTCTTGTAGGTCTCAGAGGGAGGACGGCCCTGCCTCCCTCTTGATTTCAGGTTTCTGGCCTCCAGAACCGTGAGACAATAAACGTCTCTGGTTTTAACTCCCCCCTCCCCGCTTTGCGGTACCTTGTTAAGGCAGCCTGACAAATCCCAGAGCATTTATCCAAAGGAAAACAGTTATCTTCAAAAGAAAGAATATCTTTACCCTAAAACATCACAGCAGGCTTCTCGGTACGCTGATCCGGCACTGGCAGCAGGAGCCTCTGGGAGCCTGTGAGAAACGTAACTTCTCAGCCCCACCGCAGATCACTGAATCGGAAGCTCAGGGGTGGGACCCAGCAGCCTGTGTTCAAACAAGCCTTCCAGGTGATTTTTACACTTGCTACAACTTACAAGCACTGCCTTCGAGGAAACTCCAAGCTGTGTGGGCCAGGGGCGCTAGATCGCAGCCCCGCGTGCTGCAGACGGTCCGTGTGTCTCTGTCTCCAGCAGGTCTGTCCACACTAGAGCCTGGACTCCTTCAAAATCGCCGTAGCTCCCGCTCAAACACGCAGTCTCACAGGCTGTTCAGGAAACGGGCATGTGATGGTGTTCCTGTCTTCTGTTTGTGCGCATATCTCCTCCAAACATCAGCATGCGGTGGACCTCTACACCTCCCTGGGATTTTCTCTCACCTCTCGTCGTCCTGAGGCATCGAAAGTATCTACCTCTTCCTGTTCACCAGGTCCCGTTGCGTGATTTTACCACCCAGAGAGCCAGTGCCAGCTGCTTTGGAAAGTCCAGTAATTGGATTGCCAAGGACGACCTTGCAGAGAACAGGAGAAAAGAGGTAGCTCTGAGCCAGGGCTCACGGGGGTGTGGCTGTCCCTGCCAGGTAATGCAAACCTTCCAGGAGGGAGCAATTGCAAACGGCGTGGAGGAAAAATAACACCTACCAACCGTGTTCTGGGCTGTGTTGCTTTACTCCAGTAAAGAGAACTACGTAGAACAGCGGCTACTATTCAAGTTACCGGTCGACCGGATCTATAACAATGCGGGGTTATTCCCTGAGCTCCTCCTGCTTCTGCACAGGTCAGAACAGGTTGTTACAGGAGTGCAGAATGCGGTGTCCACTCTGTATCTTTCAAGTCTTCGGTGATGATCCAGTCTCTAACTCCTGCAAGGATGTTGTGTTGCTTCTGTTTCATTTTCTGGTAGATGGGGGGTTTCTCAGGGTCTTCTACATGTCCACTGCTGTCACGAATAGCCCTCTCTTCGTGGGTCAGGGGCTGGTATGGGGATCCTTCCACTGTGAATTATGTCCATCCTACTTATAAATTCTAGAACTTGGGAAAATGATCTCAGGGTGGTATATAATCCATTGGGACCATAAGGATTCAAACTTGGGCCAAAACACCGCCTACCACCTGACCGCCATTAACCACTTTGTGAATGGTAAGATCACAAAGGTTTTTTTTTGCGGGGGAAAGAGGATCTCCAGGAGCGGTATAGATTCTTAGACGTCATCTAGAAACTCTTGAAGCGACTGGGCGTTTTTCCCCCAGAACACAGCCACCTTAGTTAAAGATCACAGGCCCATTCAGAACAGCTGTGAGGAAGACATTGGTGGCAGCGTTGTGGGGCCCTTCCTCAGGTACCCTGCGCCCCCCCAGTTCCTCAAGGTTGCTGCACCTGTGAGCTGGTTTCGTTCTAGAATCTGGAAGTACTTCTCCACATACCACCTCAACTTGGTTTCTGGCCACCAGCCTGGGGTTCTTCCTGCCATGTGGCTATAAATCAGGTGACATTTTGGTGACCTTCTTCTCTACTTCATTCCCAGGGACTCCGTGAGCCGTTAGACATGGCCCAAACGCCCCCTGGGTTAAACCATTCGGAACACCACCTTGTTCCTGACGCCCATTACGGCAAATACAAGCACCTCGTTTCTGGCAGCGAAGCCACTTGGCCTCTGCTGCTGAGGACCCCACCCCACCCCAACAAGATGGGGGGAGCGGGGCTCTGTGGCAGAACCCCCACTGTTGTTGCCAGCCTACAAGGACAGCCAGGACCATGCTGCTTCCCTCACAAAGGCATTTCTCAATGCTCTAGGACAACACTCTTTCCGCGGGCTTTGTCCAGGTGTGTGGTTGTGCAGAATAGTCGTGAATAAACCCCTTCCCACGTGAGTACCCTCCAAAGTTGTGATCCACGTAGACATTCATAAAACACCAGGAGAGTTCTAACACCCCAACTTCACTGTATGCAGTGTAGTTGATTGGAGTTTCTGTTAATAAGCTGGGGACGCCACCTTCAACCACACAAGCCACCTCATCCCGCGCAGCCTCTCTGGGGAGCACTCTCAAGTGAATCCACCTGCCCCCTCGTGTTGGAGTCTGTCTCCTTTGGGTAGATCTTAGAATCCACCACTATACACATATCTGGGGGTTCTGCAATATAAATTAACAAACATTTATCTTCCTTTTAGAGGATGAGCGGCCTCTCCCTGAGTCAGACCGTGTGTTCCCCCAGGCACATGCCCAGATCTGCCCTGCTTGCTCGTCTAGGGGCAGCCGGAGCTGGTCGGGGACTCAGTGAACCAGGCATGTGCTTCCATGGCAACTGTCCCAGATTAGGTTATGTCAGGGTATTTAATCAAAGGTTGGTGGTATCCTTAGACATGTGGCAGGGTAGTTGGGATGCTTTTACCAGCAAAGGAGTCTTGGGGCTGTTTATGGATTCAAGGTTCTCAGCTGCGTTTGTATCTGCCCATGCACCCCCATTCCAGGTCTCAGGGTCCCCTCCTGCTCCATCAATACCCCAATTTACACGCATGATTTGCTGAGGCTGTGAATTCAACCTACACTGTAATTCTGCAGCTTACACAGCTCATACGGCCTCTGATTCTGAGAGAGGTCAGCCCTGCAACCAGGTGGATTAGAAGCTTCCTATACAGCTACCAGAGTTCTGCTTTACTCTGGCCATGACTTGACCTGAGAGTTTAAAAGTCAAGTTTGTCGCCTTCTTTCTAGAAGCACTTCCTGGCCCTCAGGAGCAATTATCTACTCCCCAGCCCTTGTAGACATCCTTAATGCCACTAGAGTCTTTCAAATGTGCTTTTTCCATAACCACTTCACACCCATCAACTGCAGCTGATAACTTAATTAATAATGATGCTGGTGCATGCTTTGGTGCTACTGTCCTATTTCCCATTTGCAAGGAACTCAGCCACGCATTCAAATCTAAGGACATGACCAGAAGAACCCCCAGATACCATTTTGAGTGTGTGTTTCCCAAGGCCACTCCCGGTGACCATTTGTAAATCAGCCAGGTTCCAGTCAGGAGAAGGTACCGCGGCAGGGAGAACGTCACATGAAGACTCCTTTTCCAGGTAGTGGAGGGCTGGAAGGGCAAACAGGAAATGCTGAGTATCACAGAAGCCATACTCTCAGGAAGCAGATCCCACCCTGGGATGGAGAAGGGACAAGAGACAGAGGCTGGATGTTTGGGAGGCAGTACACTTGGGTATGGAGGCAGACCTCTGAGCAGGGGTTGGGACCTGGCTGGCCAGTGACATATTTGGTTGAAGCGGTACGTGTCCCCAGGCTCCCAAGGGAAGGGAGAAGGACTAGCAGGGACAACAGTGGGGACTTCAGGAGAGCACGGCTTGCTCAGGAGTGCCAGGAGCTCAATGCCATGGGGTATAGAACAGGGAGGAGTTCAAGGAAGGTGGCAGAAGGTAATCCTGCTGGCCTGAAGCATCCTGTGTCATGTCCAGGGGCTCAGATTCATCTCAGAGACGGCGGAGGGTCTTCTCAGGGGGTTAAGTAGAAGAACAAAGGATGAGATTTTCATTTTTCAATGAGAATTCTAGTGACAGTGTGCCAGGTCAAGACCCATCAGGAAACTGGTGAAATCGTCTTGATGGAAGAGGTGTATCTTATTTTTTAGGCCAGAAATGTCGAGAATGGGGGCCAGAGTATGGGCCCCAGATAGGGTGAGGGGGTATCGATGGGCACCCCTTTGGAACCAGGTAGGAGGCGTCCAAGCACCTGAGTCCAGTCAAGGTGACTTCCCGGGCTTCAGCATGAGTTTGAAAAGTGAGAAAATCCCAGCTCGTGTTCCCACGTGGTCTCACATCATTGGAAACTGTCTTCCTGGAGCCCCGAGCTTCCTGCAGGTTTGTGTCATGTGTCATACTCTCCCCCACCTCCTCATCTCTGAGTCCCTGGCAGCAGAGGTACTCGGCTCACCGTGAAGTTCTACAAATGAACGTCTCCTGAAAGATCACTATGATGATAACTCATTTCGGGTGACTCCAGGTTTAAGACCCAGAGCCTTCAAAAATAGTAAAGCATGCCCACTGGATTTTACTTTTTAGGAAAAGTGAAAACCAGGATTTAAATTCCAGGTGGCTTCTGGACTGTATCAAACACTCAAACAGAAACCACTGTTGGCTAGACCAGGCAAGACTCAAATATTTGGACAGTTACCCCCCACTGCACTGACACTCCGTGGCACATTCCACGTAACCTTTGAAAAAGAGACGTGTGTCTTCTGTCTTTATCTTTCTCCTCACCTCCAGCCTCAGAGCAATAACTCGTAGTGCATGCTGAATAAAGGTTACTCTTTCCTGAACGACTGATCGTATAAATAACTAGGGAATGGAAAGCCCACGTATGTTCCTTTCTTTATCACAGTTTGTTTCTCCAATTAAGATACTATTCTCAGAAATGGCGCAACGGTGTGGAGTGGGAAACCGAAGCAGTGTGCTATCCTTCATCGATAACATGTCAAAACTCATTAAAAATTCTGTGATTAGCATTACACTGGCACCACTTACCTGCTCACACATGCCTCCCTTTTGAAAGGAGATGAGCTTTTTATTCTAAGAGATGTGAGTTCATTTTCATCCACGTCATGGCTTATATTCTTGGACAAAGACCAAGTCCCACATGGATACTGGTTCTAATTTGGTTTTAGTTCAGTCCCGAGTTAGAAGTCATGTCTTCCCAGGGAAGACTGTGTGAATACCTCCTCTCACGTTAGTGTTCCCGAGTTAGATGTGCGTGATAGCTCAGTCCGTTAGGTGTCCGACTCTTGGTTTCGGCTCAGGTCACTATCTTTTGGTTCCTGGGTTCGAGCCCCATGTTGGGCTCTGCGGTGATGGTGTGGAGCCTGCTTGGGATTCTCTCTCTCCCTCTTTCTGCCCCTCTCTCCTTCTCTCTCTCTCTCTCTCTCTCTCTCCCTCTCTGTGACTCTCTCTCTCAAAATAAATAAACAAGCTTAAAAGAAAAACAAAAAACAAACAAACAGAAACTTCAAATGGAGAGCGTTTTGTCCACATTTCATTTAGGAAAACATTATGGAATGGCTACTGCATGCCAAGTTCAGTCAGAGAGGGGAGAAAGGCTGAGCGAGGTAAGGCCTGGCCCTGGGTTTTCCAGAGCCCGGAGGGAAAGCAGAAAGTAACACAGCCCAGGGCCAGCCGCCCGAACTCCTCCAGGGATTTCAGGGAAGGCTTCTTGGAAGAAGTGCAGGTTGAGATGAGTCCTGATGGATGAATCAACATTTTCCAGACCCGGGGCAGGAGCAGGGGTTTCTGGGCGGGGAGAGCCTTGGACAAGAGTGTCCGTGTGCCCGTGTTCGAAGGGCAGAGGCGCGTGCCCCTGGGGCAGAGTCTGGTTACTGTGTCTGCCAAGCCGGGGCCCCCACGTGTTCTGGCAAGAGATGAAACCAGAAAGCAAGCTGGAGTCAGGTGCAAAGGCCTGCGTGTCTCCCGGAGAAGACTGGTCTTTATGCTGTGGCGGGAGAAAAACTGCCAGAGTGCAGACTGGGGGGGTGAAACAATACTTCTTCTGGACACACCGAGGGAAGCACAGAAAACTGACTGGAGCCGGGAGAGGCTGGCGGCGGGGAGACTGATCGAGGCCGTGGCCATAAACACCACGGAGCCCAGAGCCAGGGAGACGATGAGGCTTGGGTCGACTCGGGAAGCAACGTTAGTCAGAAGAGGTCGTTGATCGGACGGGGAAGCGAAGGGAGCGAGAAGGATGAAACAGGGCTCCGGGGTTTCCCCTCTGCAGCTGCAGGGTTGCACCGCCACCAGTTTAGATTCAAAGGAGGCAGGAGGGGACAGAAACCGATAAGGGAGGGAGGCTGGTGTGGGGATAGCGGGAGGGGGCAGGGAGCCCCAGCTGCCGCGGCCGTCACCCCCGTCACCACCGCTGCCACCAGGGCCGTCTGCCCAGACACCTATTACGACACCTTTGTGGGAACTGGTCAGAAGGGAAAATGTTCAGCTTCTTCCTTCGGCAGTGGATTATTTACGGAAATTAAATATACACAAGAGCTTTAGGCGGGCGAACAAATACGTCGTACTTGAGGAAAAAGATCCAGAATGCGTCTAAGTGTGCAAACACCGCTCAGGGGAAACCAGGTAGGATTAGACAAGGAAATAGAATATTCTGGATGACAGTGACCTCCCAGATGTACCTGAGTGCTGATCGTCTTAAAAAGTCTAGCTCTGCTCATAAATGATTTTAAGTGCGTCTATTAGTTATATACGTTATAGTTTATTATATGCTATCATGTTAACTGTATATAGTTATTGTATGTTATAGCTATGGCTAGAGTATATGAATTAAGCTTCATGTTGGACTGTTCTACTAAAGCCTTGTCTACTGGGCGCCTGGGTGGCTCGGTCGGTTGAGCGTCCAACTCTTGCTTTCAGCTCAGGTCAAGACCCGAGGGTCGTAAGATCAAGCCCCACGTCAGACTCTGCACTGAGCGTGGAGCCTGTGTAAGATTCTCTCTCTCTCTCTCTCTCTCTCTCTCTCTCTCTCTGTGTGTGTGTGTGTGTGTCCCTCTCACCCTGTCAAAAAATAAATAAATAAAAGCATTCTCTACCTAAAAATAAGAGGACATTGAGAAAGCATTTGGTGTGGCGTGCCGTCTGTTAGGAGGACTCTCTTGCAGTAGGTTCCCGCTTGTGACGTCACACTTGTGTCACCATATGGCTGCGCAATACTTACCTCCTCTGTTTCTCTTTGCAGTGCTGTGTTACTTCCAGGGGCAGCACATGACTAGGTGTTTGGTGAACCGGGAGGTGACAGCCACGGTGAGTCCAGTCAGCGTTCGTCACCACACACGGCCACAATTTTTTCGTGTGATGAGAACCTTTAAGGTGTGCTCTCTTAGCCACTCCCAACTCTGCGGCACAGCGTTATCAGCTCTGGTGACCATACCGCGTTGCACATCCCTATGTGTGCTTTAGGGTATAACCGCAGGTTTGCACCTTTGAGACCCTTCACCTGTCTGCCCTCCCCCCCACCTTCTGCCTCTGGCAACGACCGATCTGTTCTCTGTGTCGGTTTTGTGTGTTAAGATTACACACGAGTGAGATCACAAGGTATTTGTCTTTCTCCCAGTGACTTGTTTCACTTAGTGTCATACTCCTTGGGTCCATCCATGTTGTTGCAAACGACAAGATCTCAACCTTTCCATGGCTGAAGATGTTCCCTCACATATATGTGCCTCATCCTCTTTCTTCATTCATCAGTCCAAGGACACATGGCTGTTTCCATACCTCGGCTACTGTAGATAATGCCGTAAACGTCAGGGTGCATGTATCTTTTTGAGTTAGTGTTTTAATTACCTTTGGATAAATACCCAGTAGTGGAATTACTGGATCGGACGGTAGTCCTATTCTTAACCTTTTGAGGCGCCTCCCCACCGTCTCCCACAGCGGCTGCACCCGTTTGCATTCCCACCAACACGCACGAGGGTCCCTTTTTCTCCGCATCCTTACCGACATTCGTTGTTTCCTGAGTTGTTGATTTTAGCCACTCTGACCGGTGTGAGGTGGTATCTCATTGCGGTTTTGACTGGTCTTTCCCTGATGGTGAGTGATGTTGAACATTTTTTTGTGTGTCGGTTGGCCGTCTGGATGTCTTCTTTGCAGAAGTGTCTATTCAGGTGCTTTGCCCATTTTTTAACTGAATTGTTTGTGGAGTTTTTGTGTTTTAACAACCACTACTCTGTATGTCATCAAAACGACCGCGTTAATTAACCCGCTGTTCTGTGCATCATAAGGATTAACTTCTAGTGGTAGTTTATCTTCGTTAGCATTTTTTAATGCACAGACTCACTCTCATGTGACCACAGTGTGCACAGGGTGCTGTGTTCACTTAACGGGAACCCTTCTGCCACCTCCCAGCCTCCGCGAGCTCCTCCTGTTTGGACACTTCCTGTACCGTCTGTGGCTGGACCATAGTCTTAACTGTCACCTGCTGGATATTCCTGTGGCTTCTGATTTTCATGATTACAAATGAAGCCCAATTCATTACTTAAGGTAAAGGCAACATTTCGCACCAGGCACCCCAGTCCCTCAGTGGGTCATGCTCTCTCTCCATGACGAGGCTGGGGCCACCCCGCCCTTAACGATGTGGCCACTACTGCAGAGAACTCAGCAGATGGGACAGTCCCCCTTGATGGACAGTCCTCCTTGAGCAGAAAGCTCCCAGAGAACAACCTGCGTTTTTTCCCAATGTGACCCTCACCATGCACCACCCGGAATCAAGGCACCGAGCGGAGGTGAGTTGGCTTGGAGAATAATGCACCATGACTGACGGGCTGGCCGGCTGCTAGGATGTCCCTGCAGCACTTCCCAAAGGCACAGGGTGGGACAGGGGTGGGCTGCAGGTGCAGGGATCCCCTGGGCAAAGATGTCACTGAAGTGAACTGATCACCCTAACCGACCTGTGCACAGTGCCTGGCCAGCCGCCTGCAGTCACCCACCTGGAGCCATGACCCCCGGGAGGGGTTGAGGGGACCCCAGGGCAATGAGCTGGATCAAAGGGAGGGAGGTGGATGTTTTCCAGACAGACCGGTGGGTGAGGGGAGGCCAGCCCAGGCCAACAGGGCGGCAGACACAGACACGGAGGTTCTGTGTGTGGACACACTGCCAGTGAGGCCGCAGCTCCTGGTCACAAGGATCTCCTGTGTCCCTGCTTTGAGAAGTGTCATTGGGAAAAGCCAGCAGAGACCTGTGTCCCTCAAGGCAGGAGCAGATGGCAGTGTGGGCTGCATCAGGGATGGGCGGGGTAGAGACATGAGCCTAGGTTAACCGCTTCTAAGGAAGACGCTGTAGTGCAAAGTGACGTCCCCCATGATCCCCTTGAAAAGAATCTACAGATGTCTTCCATTAAACGGTGGAAAACTGTATTTATATTCCCTTTAAAATGTGTTCAGTGAGTGGCACCTGGGGACCTCAGTCGGTGAGGCGTCCGACTTCGGCTCAGGTCATGATCTCACAGCTCGTGAGTTCTAGCCCTGCATCGGGCTCCGTGCTGACAGCTCAGAACCTGGAGCCTGCTTCGGATTCTGTCTCCCTCTCTCTCTCTCTCTGTCCCTCCCCAACTCCTGCTCTGTCTCTCTCTCTCTCTCTCTCTCAAATTTAAATAAACATTAAAACAATTTTTTTAAAATATGTTCAGTGAGTGCAAAGAAATACACTTCAGAAGGTGAACCCTTGATGTTGAGATGCAAACGTTCCCTCTCGTTCTCTGGGCCTGGGTGTCACGCTCTGTCCTGTCTGGCGGTGGCTGTGCTGTGCCGGGAACGAGCGCCAGGCCTGGGAGCCGGCCCTCCCTCTGCTCACTTTGGCAAGGTCACCTCTGCCCACCCTGCGGCAAGAGAAGAACAGGACATTCTGAGTTGCTCCCTAAATCCTCCCTCTGGGCCGTGCAAACAGAACCTATGGGGAAGGGCAGGGGACCCGAACCGGGGGAAATAAATCACGTTCTGCCACATGTCCTCCCCTGGCTGCGGGCCTGGCTGCCTGGCTGTGACGGCAGCCCACACCTGCTGGCGTGGCGTTCGCACCGACACAGCCTAACCCTGCGTCACGGTCACTTGCCTCAGACGCAGATTCATGCTCCCGTGCAGAGGAGTTCTCGAGCCCTCTGTCCAAGCAGCTGGTGTCCATCTGTCCCGATGCCCTGCACGCGGCTCCCGTGGGCTCATCTCTGCACGGCCTCGGGGGCGGCCAGCCACTGCGTGGGAGGCGTGGAGCCCGAAGCTGACCTGGGGGCGGAGACCGTCACCCATGGCCCACGCACCCCCCCCCCCCCCCGCCCCCCGCCCCGGGGGGGGGGGCCCCCCCCCCCGGGCCCCCCCCCCCCCCCCCCCCCCGGCGCCTGACCCGGAGTGCAGGGTCTCACACCCCGCGTCCCCCGGCCACGGCGGACACAGGGGCACCAGGCGTGGGCGGCCGCGGGCTCCTGCTGGCCCAGCGTTCCTGACAGCAGCCTCACAGCGGCTGCTCGTGGTTTGGTTCACGCCAACATCTCACGCACACACGGACAGAGGGTCATCAGCCGGCTAATTTTAAAACAGCATCTGGACCCCTCGTCTTTCTGGAGCGTCAAATCCCGCAAGGACGGAGGAATTGGCAGGTACTCGTTACCACGTTGGGTCCCGACGCCGGACAGAGTCATCTGAAGCCCCGTCCGGATCGAGCGCTGGGCAGCCGTGGTCCTTCAGCTCGAGCCCGGCCAAGAGCCAGTGGTGTGGACCCCTCAACCTCGTCGCTGCTTTGGAAACGCGAAGCGTCTTCTTCCTGTAAGACAGCGTTCGGGGCTCAGGGTCGTGGCAGGAACAGCAATAATAACCCACTGGATGCCTGCTCTGGGCTTGGTCTCAGCACAAATTATTGACTCCAATGTCTAACACTCCAGCAGGTGGGAGCCCTCAAGCCGACATTTTTATCCATGACAAAGTGAGGCGTGGGAGCCAGGGTGCCGGGCGTCACACTCAGAAGGAAAGGAAGTGAATCTTGCACGTTTAAGAACTTCATAAATGGTGGCAATTACGTGGTTCTCTGCTACCTATTGTCCCTTTTTCAATTCAAACAGCAGAACACTGGGGCAGCTCTTTATGTTATACAAAGGTTTTTACTTTACAGAGAGAAGGGAATCCAAGAGTAAGAATTAGCCTGTGCTGGCCCCCGGGGGGCTCGGCTGGTTAAGCATCTGACTCTTTAAAAAAAAATTTTTATTAACATTTATTTATTTGTTGAGAGTCAGAGACAGAGCACAAGAGGGGCAGAGAGAGGGGGACACAGAATCGGAAGCAGGCTCCAGGCCCTGGGGTGTCGGCACAGAGCCTGATGTGGGGCTCGAACCCATGAACCGTGAGATCATGATCTGAGCCGAAGTCTGACACTCAACCAACTGAGCCACCCAGGCGCCCTGAGCATCCAACTCTTAATCTTGGCTCAGGTCACGATCTCACGGTTCGTGGGTTCGAGCCCCAAGCATCCGACTCTTAATCTTGGCTCAGGTCATGATCTCATAGTTTGTGGGTTCAAGCCAAGCATCTGACTCTTAATCTTGGCTCAGATCATGATCTCACAGTTCCTGGGTTCAAGCCAAGCATCTGACTCTTAATCTTGGCTCAGGTTATGATCTCACGGTTCGCAGGTTCAAGCCCCACGTCAGACTGTGTACCATCAGTTCGAAAATTCCCCGTCCCCTTCCCTGTGCCCCTCCCCCGCTCATGCATTCTGTCTTCTCTCTCTCTCAAAATAAATCAATAAACTTAAATTTTTTTTAAAAAAAAATCAGCTTATGCTGAACCCTGGCCACGAGCCTGTCATTGTCCTGAATCCGCTGTCCTGCCCTACTCGAGCCCTCCCCACAGTGGACCCGAGTATCAGATCCCCTTCTAACAACGTGGGCGGTGAGACGAGGGGTGTTAGGCGGCTCCCAGGTCACGCAGCTAGTGAGGTGCAACCTGTATTTGAACCGAGCACTTCTGATGGCCAAGAGACATCGCTTCTTGGATTTGATTGGATACCACGTGCTGGGCTCGGAGTGCAGACTGTGTGTGTCACTTGGAGGTGGCTGAACCCAAGCAACGTGCTCCCACGGAGTCCACGTGAGATCAGAGAGCCTCTTCTTGAAATGCTGGACGCGAACCAGTGTCTGTCCTGATGACTCGGACGTGCTTCCTGCCACCACCCTGCCCCCATTTGGAGGACAAGGGTCGGAATTAGAGCACGAGAATCACTGACCAATTATGAGTAACAACTACTGAGCAATTTCTGTCAGACTTCTGAGCTGTGGCACCCGGTGATTCCCGCCCTGTTGCGCGTGAGGAAAACCGGGCTGAGAAGGGACCCCAGCGGCTCCTGCTGGCCGGCCTTCCACGGGTTCCACTCTGCCTACCCCCTTAGAGACCCCAGCTGATGGCCTGCCCTCTAACCCGGGGTCCCCTCGCCGGCCCCTCGCCTCGTTCTGCTGGATGAGCCACCGGCAAGAGGCCCAGTTCCAGAAACGGGGTCAGAACCCCGAATCCCTGGGACTCAGTCCTTCTCCTATGATGGGCTTTCTCCCGGGTTGGGGTCCGTCCTCGCCTGTCACTCTCCAGGACGTGACAACCTGCACCAGACAGCATTATCCCCAGGTGGACTCCCGGGGCTTCACGTCCTCAGTCCCCGCCTCCTGGTGCCCCCAACTCTGTGTCTTGAGCCCTCTGCTCACCTGTTCCACCTGTACCAACCCTGCCAATCATTCTCGCTCCCCAGGCCCCGTGCTCCTCAGGTGGTTCCCTGAGACCCCAGGAGGAACGTCCCCCCTCAGGTCGTCTCTTTCGTTGTGATGACTGACAGCAGTGTCCCCAACCCCAGACTCCTCTGGCGGCCTTGCCCCATGTAAATAAGAGAGTGTTCCCATCCGCTTGGCAGAAGGCTACACCTGTGATAAGCGCCTCTCGTCTGTCAGTAGGAATCTGTAAAATGTCCCGTCTGCTGTCTAACTTCCAACCAAAGTGGGGAAAAGGATACAGGCACATTGCATTTCCTCCGAACCTTTAAAAACTGGGCATCACTTTTGTTTCTTCTGAATCTTGTCTCCATGAATTAGATACTTCCTTTCGCTTGCTTCTCTTAACAGATGAGAAGGTGCAAGTCTCTGTGATTACAGCCTGGACCCCAGCCCCAGAAACTTCAGATCATGGATCCCCGGAGTCTCGGCCCCATTAAGGAAGGACACGTGCATCAGTCAGGACGGTCCTGTCGGTGCTGCGGTAACGAGCATCCCGCGTGCGCCAGGGGTTTGCAAGAGTTTATGCTGCGTGTCCGAGGAGGGTCGACGCCGTCCCCGCTCGAGGGCCTGGGACCATCGCCGGCTGCTGTGGCAGGGGACGAGAGGACACGGAGGGAAGCACGCTGAGACGCTGGCTCTCGCTGCCGGGACACACGGGCCGTCGGCCGGCGCGGGTCAGTCTGTGGGAAGGTGACGCCTCTCCCAGGTGGGGCTCAGAATGTGTGTGAACGGTCGGTAGCACACACGGCAAGCCCACCTCAGCTCCTGCAGACACGGCAGCTCGGGGAGCTGACTGGCTTGGGAACCGCCAGAAGCACAGCCAGGACCGGAACGACACCTCAACCCCAGGACGGCGACCGTTTCACCCCTCGCTCCCGGCCACGCCCCTGGACTGTCCACGGGCTGCTTTCTGGGGACGTCGCCCCCACACAGGCCTTCCAGCTGAGGGTCCTGTGTGGGGCCATCCGTTTCCATTAGCCTTCCAGACTCTTCTGCAAGTGGAAATTTTAGTTCAGGGACAGAGATCTGCACCTGTATCATTCTTGCTTGTTGGAGACACAAGGCGTCCACGCAGAGCCCTACAGGACAGGCCCAGGCTGCCATGGAAGCAGGACCCAGGGCTGGAGGGGGCAGGCAGCTGGCAGCCTCAGGAGAAGGTTCAGGAATAGGCTCAGAGAAGATGAAGGTGAAAACGGGCAAGGCCTCCCGGCCCGCCTTGGCCTGATCACCGTCAGTTTTCTGGGTGTTACTGTGGGAGGCAGAACAGTCGGACCCCCTGGGGCCTTGATCACCAGGCGCCCGGTCGGCTGTAGCTTCACTCACATGCCCGCACACGTGTGACTGCCCCATGTCTCACCACCTGGCCTGCTCGGTCGTCCCCAACAAGACCACCGTCCCCCCCATGACCTGGCCGTGTGAACGCTGGAGGAGAGGGTATCGATCCCGCGCACCCCGCTGGACCCGGTTACCACTGGCTGAGTATCAACTTTGCGTGGCTCCCAGTTGCAATCTACAGACTGGGAGCAGCGTGTGTGTGTACGTGTGGTTTCTCGGGCCACAACGCCTGAGGTTTGGGGCCTTAAAACAACGGCAACTAGAAATGGAATGGGGACATTCGAGTTCCATTCTGGTTGAGGTCGTAGTTTGTAGTCGGTCCTGGGTAGCAGTCACCGGGTCCAAAAAATAAAACCGTGTGCTTCATTTGGAGGCGTGGTCCGACAGAGGGACCCCTCGCCGGTGGTCCTAGTGTAGCGGATCCTGTTCCCGCCCGCACACCCGCGGCTGACGTGCCCATCCTGCGTCTGCAAGGTGAGCAGCCCACATCTCACCCCAGCAAGTCCGGCTGTTTCGCTCGGGGGTCTTGTCCTGTTTTCAGGACCAAGGGGGGATCGCACTCGGAGAGCCACCAGCATTGAGAACTTGGGGATGCTGGTCAGTGTCCGTGAGAAAACTCTCCGAGCGCACTCTGTAGACGGCACATGTCAGGATCTGCCCTACTGAAGAATCAGAAGACGAGCGTTTGTCAGAGGGAACAGTGCACATCAAACAGCCCTTCTTTCTGGCCATGCCAGCCAGTGGGACATGTGCAAACCAGCCAGTCGTCAGGATGTGTGCAAACCAGCCGGCGGG